>NW_026861687.1:0-17500 GCF_026571515.1 Ruditapes philippinarum | reverse complement strand
TGAAATTCTTATTGAGAATGATATTAGCACATAGAAAACTGATCCAAACAGTAACGTTTCACAAAAGGTTACTATAACTATTGATATTAACAATTGAAATGCATTAAATTGTAAATACTATTGTTATTTCTTGCCTTTATTGTGGTTTTTGTTGAAGATATGAGAAATGAAGCTGGTTATTTTTACAAACTGGTACAAACTATTTGTTACTTTTCATCAGCTGCATATTTTTTTTACACGTCTATAAACAGTATTTCTATGTGCCAAGGTTTTGTTATTATATTTGTTACTTTTCATCAGCTGTATATTTTGTTTACACATCTATGAACAGTATTACAACTGTGCCAAGGTTTTGTTTTATAATATTTGTACATTTCACAAGCTGTATAATATTTTTTCTTTCAGCACTATCATACCAAAGTGTAATATATGGTTGTAATGAACAACTTTTTATATTTATTCATGTAGATCTATTTCATTTGTCCAATACAAAGATATCTGAAAATTTAAATATCATATAAAACATGGATACTATTTCATTTGAAAATGAAAGTAATTGGTAGATAAAAATTTGTAATGAATTACAATAAATGTATAAAACTTTCCTATGAATTATGTAGAAATTTAAAAAGACATGGGAGTAGGTTTGCAGTTGTGTCTTTGAGAATCTGTATATATATGATACACTCTTACCATAATTGAGATTACTAAATAAAGTTAACATTGTTAAAGCATATACATTGTGTGTTGTTTTCTTGCAGGATAATAAAGGCTTTGTGCCATAATCTGTCTGTTCCAGTTAAAACATCACTTGAATATTTAATGCAAGTACAAGAATTATGCCAGTTGCAACTTAAGGTCCAGCAAACTTATAATTGAAGTACTTGAAAATAGATCTATCCCGGAATTCAAAATCTACCCATAATGGAAGTATCTGGGCTGCCCATTTGAAACCCATATTTAGTACAAGGGCTGCCCATTTGAAACCCATATTTTGTACAAGGGCTGCCCATATGGGGCCCATATTGAGTACATGGGCCGCCCAGGTGGGGCCATGTGATCCCATATGGAGTATAAGGGCTGCCCAAGTCTCAGATTTTGATAAGATTAAAATACAGGGCAGCATTGCTGCAAATGCAATAAAAAGGTTATGATACAGGGCAAGTGTTCATTAAGACAATACTGGTATACTTGAACGGCATTAACTTTGGGCCAATATTTTAATAAGTGTGCCAATATCTTTCTTAAGGCACACTTTTGCTGTAAAAACCTATAATTTATGTCATCTAGATCTGTTTTTCTTCTTTTTAGAGATAGGTCTAATAAAACTAAAATATTTGAATAAATATCAAATTGTTCATTATCTGCAACGAAAATAAATGGCGTAATCAATAAACAGACTCAGGCTGTGAAAGGTTATATATTTCACAACACAATCGACACTCCAGTACTTTCAGTGCTTTGATTTATCTAAGGTTAGAAATCTGGAAATAAAGTGATCCCTCGGAAGCATTAATCAAAACAAAATTACAAGAGAATTGCACAAGAGAATTGCAGACTCGGTTTGATTGAGTCTGTACACGAGGGATAATGAATACGTGCAACATCCCTCACGCCCCCTAGCACCGGCTTGAGGAGCGGTACTCAATTCTCAACACTTAATAGCACTGGCATCAAAGATCCCGACGGACCATAAAAATATAACAACGCTGAAGTGAAGTACGGGGCAACTTTTACAGCTGCCACATAGCACTTGACAGCTGGCCTGCTGTTGTGAAGTATAAAAATCTGGAAACAAAGTGTTCCCTCGGAAGCATTAATCACAAAAAATATACAAGAGAATAGCATACTCGGTTTGATTCAGTCTGTACACGGAAGATAATGAAAACGTGCAACATCCCTCACGCCCCCTTGCACCGGCTATTCTTAACACTTAATAGTGCTGGCATCAATGATCAGTGATATATATTTTAGGAACTTAAAGCTGCAATTTCCTTATTCTAAACACGAATAAGTATGATGTTTATCGTAACGTTAACAATTTATCACGATAACGTTGGCGCAAAAACTAATAGTACTGTTTTAACTATTATATATGTTTGCTATGACATTATTTATGTTGATAAATAAATATGCACTTACCCAATAAAAAAATCGAGCTATGATATAGCCAGTAATTTCAGTAACCACTAGTTTCTGACTGATTACCAACCGTTAAAATATAGTTCATAATTAGACTGGGAAACAGTCAATGCGGATCTCTTAACATTAACGTCCGGTTAACTGCAAACAATTACGCTATTGTCCCCCTTTGCTCCGGTCCACTGTGAGGTGTTTCGATTAAATGTTCGGTAATATCAACACACCTGACTGATTTACCTCGCATCCTATATTTTCCTCTCTTAATAAGTGCATTATAAAGCAAAAGCATAGTCTAGCTATTTAAATTTTCTGTGATGTCCGATTAATAAATCCAAATATGTTTAAAACAAAAAGCCACCACTACATAAAATATCATCTGAATGATTATTAATCGATATCTTTCATTGAAATGTCTGTTAAATAAAAGATTGTCATATATAGATAATATTGCACGCATTGTCTCGTAGATTATTGCGGCATTCATGATACTAAATAGTTATCAATATCCTTCGTGTATAAACAGTTTTAACTGTAAACTCGAGAAGGTGTGGCCTTAATTAAACATATAACACAATAATAATATCAATTCAATCAGAAAATAGGCAAATACCCATTATGCAAATCTAAATTTGAATATGTTCTTTTTCTAAACAGTTAATCACTAAACATTTAGCATTTATTGAGTTAAATGACAATGTTATAGTGCTTTGATTGGATACTACGTCTCCTTTTTTCCTTATCCCCCCCCCCAAAAAAAAAAAAATCTAACTTACAATCATGTTAGAAATAAGCAAAATGATTGTATGTCTATAAATTAACTAAACAAGACAATTGTCTTTGAATAAATTAACCGTTGACCCTTTTTGTCAGTGTCAGTGTTTAATAACCCACACAATTAATATAGACAATTTATCTGGAATGATAGATCATCTGATTGTGCCTATCGCGTTAAGATGATATCATGTAAATGGTATAACCGACTTTCCCAGGAATTATTTTTGATTATCAGGATGTCGTTTTAAGTCAGTTTTGCATGTCTGCAATGCTCTAGTTAATCGGAACCTGATAGGATTTGATTGAATGTAATAACTCCACTGAAATGGTTATAGCAGTATACGAAAATGAAAGATGAAACAGCACAATGAAACAGCATTTTGCATAACAATAATGTCCATTACCATAAATTTTTATTAGTATTTTGTTTTCAAACATAATTGTCTAGAGACTCATTTATATTGTGCAGGTACTAGTATATCCTAGAATAGAAGAGAAGATTTTACAATTAATACTTACTCAGTAATGTACCAGTGTAATGTATATCGAGTGAATATACATCGAATATCTTATACAGTTTTCTTTGATCTACCTTCCATTTGATTAGATACAAAATTAATGATTATGAAATTAGCGTGTATCACAAAACTATTAAGTTGAATTATTACTGAAGGTTTGCTTAAATACGCTCTTAAATACTCCATATAAATTTAATGTCATACACTATAAATCAATTATAAATATCATGCTGCAATCTGATAATTTTCAATAGTCCAGCAACTACCCGTCTATCTATCAAGCGGGGCTTCTATAAGATAAAAATATAAGCTGCTGACAGGTATTTATAACAAAGTTTCAACTATTTTTTATCTATACAAAACGTAACAGTTTTCACTCTACCTCTGGATTTTAATACCGATATGATATCAATTCTCTGATAGATAGGCTTTCTGAAATGGGAAAGTACCTAGAGTCAAATGCAAAATGTCCCTCCATGAAGATAGGCATCAATTATATATAATTACTTTTGGACAATTATTCTTTTCTACCTAAAAACAATATAAACAACTAAACTTAAAGTTAAGTAACACTAAAATCATTTCAGAATTTAACGACAATCTTCATTCAAAACTAGTATATTATAAAATATACTCACACCAGCTATCATTGCATCTGTTTGACCGATGTTTTTGCTACACATGCGACGCTTACTGATATTCATATCGTTGACAGTCCTTTGGTGGACAACTGCCAGCTTGAAATAAGCGGCGTCGCGTGTCACTTCATGTCCATCATATACATTACTGTGGCGACGATACACTGCGTCTGACGGCATATCCCCATTTATGACCGAATCTGTTTGGGTTGTTCAGAAAGGTCCGAAATGCCCAACTGTAATGAACATGATTTGCCCTTCCGTGTTTTTATCAGCACATTTTTGTCCCATTTATTTAGATTTGGTGTCCCTTTTGAGTACATATAAACCATTCAAATAGACAAATAGTAAGCTCCGATTTAAAGGTCTTTTAGAAGCTGCCGTAGTTTATATTGTTTTTTCTAGTGACTTTAACCTTTCCATTATTCATTGGGTAAATTGGGTAAGAAACGTTTATCCCGAAAGTCAAAAAATATAACAATCCTTAAATAGTACTTGGCAACATTTTAAGGATTGCATATTCGTCCGCAAGCTGTCTATCACAGCTGCCATCGCCGGCGCATGTTGCTTTATCCATGTATTGATTCAAAGCACGGACATTATAAATGTCTGTACACAGACTTGAGCTGTGGCACTTGCCAGGTCCTGAAGATTAATTAACCTTGGCACTGCAGAATTGGCAATATAAGTCACATAATTTTCGCCTTATATTCACAAAAAAGAACGGTTTACAATTTAGCCACTTTAGAGTCATATTAACCATTCAAATAGACGAATAGTAACAGATAGCTCAGATTTAACGGTCTTTTAGAAGCTGCCGTGGTTTAAATTGTTTTTCTAGTGCCTTTAACCGTTCCATTATTTATTGGGTAATTTGAGTTAGAAACGTTTATCCCGAAAGCCAAAAAATATAACAATCATTAAATGGTACTTGGCAACATTTAAAGGATTGTATATTCGTCTGCGAGAAGCCGATCACAGCTATCACAGCTGCCATCACCCACGCATGTTGCTTTATCCACGTTTTGATTCGAAGCATGGAAATTATGAATGTCCGTACACAGATTTGAGCTGTAGCACTTGCCAAGTCCTGAAGGTTAACACAGATATATAAACATCTAAATTCAGCTCCATGAGATTAATTAACCTTGGCACTGCAGAATTGGCAATATAAGTAAAAAAAACCCTCGCCTTTGCTTCCGTATGAGTAATTTTTAATTTGACGTCGGGAACAGAAACCAGATAAAATAGGATCAACAGGTATGTGTTTGACTGTAAAGGTGTTGAGTCTTACTCGCCATCTTTCAAGTAAAGCTTAAAGTTAGTTCACAATGAGAGTCATTATGAGGTTCCTTCAGAATTGCGTTAAAAGCCTAAACATGTTTAAAGAATAACTCTATAACGCCAACAGAATTCAAGATGGATGGTCTTTGTGGAAAGAAAACCTAAAGTTTAAAACGTACAGGGTGATCCAAAATATCTGATACAATTTCAGTGTCTGTATACTGTTCAAACGCTATATGGAATGACGGGAATGTACCAAACACAAAATCGAAATACAACAACAAATGTATAACTTAAATTATCTTTATCAACTATGTATATGATATCTGGAATCTCGAGGGGGGCAACCTGACAATTGCTTCAGATTTTAAATGGACGGGTGAGAGAGAAATATATTCCGTAGTACTGCATTAAGCGTTTCCATCAGTTTTATAAAATTAAATATGATTTTATGAAGTAATAACATGGAATAGTGTAAGAAATATTTAGCTTGACACTTAGAATTTTCATGCAATATTGATCCTACTTTCCTACTTAAATCAAAAAGTATCAAGATTGCCAATGCAAGGCACAGGAACATAATTTATTTATTTTAATATTTTACTCAGTCGCAGCACTAAGCCAATGACAAATTCCACACTCCACACAATCTCTCTTGATGTTTGTGCACAAGAAGAAAACTGTTCATTCAATTTTATTCCAGAAAATAAAAAAAAGTTACAATGATAACAAAAGTAACGCTTAAAATACGATAAGTTGATTTTACCTTATTCCATATTAGCTTAAATATCTTAAAAAATGCATGCAGTTCAAAAGGAGCTCTGTTTAGTCAGCTCTGTTTAGTCATAGTCATCTAACCAATTTCATCTTAAATAGCGACGTGGTTTAAACAAGTATACATGTATCAAAATGATAAATAACACTTAAAGAATATGCTTTTCTTAGGCAGTAACATAAATTTAATATTGATTCAATAATTAAACAATTTATTACCTTGTTTGTTTCAGGTATTTCTTAATGTTACATAGTTAATGAATGATTTAAACAACCTGTACTTACGAAATATCCAACACCAAGTAACAATTTTATTAACATTATAAACAAAGTGCCACGTGTCATATAGACCTCTAGCTTGCTATATGTGTACGTGTATTCTGACAGAAAACAATATAATTGATATACAAGTATACAAGTATGGTCAACTTAATACAAGTTTAATCACGTGAATACAAGAATCATCATAGTATTATAAGTTTTATCACGTTAATACAAGCTTAATCTTTTTTTATACAAGTTTAGTCGAACTAATAATAGAATAATTATATTGAAAACTACTTAAGTACGATTCCGGCAAATTTCAATTTAACTCAGTCATTCGTATAGAAATATCTTAAGTGTGATACTGTGAAAATCACTAAAATAGTTTTATGTAAAGGGGAAAGTGAAAGATTGTAGGTTTAATACTACATTGAATTAAATCATACTATGTATTATGCGAGTCTCTGGCGAGCATGTTTTATACAACGAGTTCACTACATTTTCGTATTGAATCTACACGAATATAATATTCTATATATCACATATTCAAAATAAGGACGGTTTACAATTTAAAAGAGCCACTTTCGAGTCATATAAACCATTCAAATAGACCAAATAGTAAGCTCAGATTTAACGGTCTTTTAGAAGCTGCCGTAGTTTAAATTGTTTTTTCTAGTGACTTAACCGTTCCATTATTTATTGGGTTAAATTGGGTAAGAAACGTTTATCCCGAAAACCCAAAAAATAAAACAATCCCTTAAATAGTACTTGGCAACATTTTAAGGATTGAATATTCGTCTGCAAGCTGCCTATCACAGCTTCCATCACCGGCGCATGTTGCTTTATCCATGTATTGATTCGAAGCACGAACATTATAAATGTCCGCACATAGACTTTAGCTGTGGCACTTGTCAGGTCCTGAAGGTTAATTAACCTTGGCACTGCAGAATTGGCAATATAAGTCACAAAACCTTCGCCTTTGCTTCCGTATGAGTAATTTTTAATTGACGTCGGGAACAGAAACCAGATAACATAGTATCAACAGGCATTTGTTTGACTGTAAAGGTGGTGAGTCTTACTCGCCATCTATCAAGTAAAGCTTAACGTTTGTTCACAAAGAGAGTCATTAT
This sequence comes from Ruditapes philippinarum, assembly GCF_026571515.1. Taxonomy (NCBI): domain Eukaryota; kingdom Metazoa; phylum Mollusca; class Bivalvia; order Venerida; family Veneridae; genus Ruditapes; species Ruditapes philippinarum. The sequence continues at coordinate 9,976 of NW_026861687.1, read as the reverse complement.
GAGGTTCCTTCAGAATTGGGTTAAAAATCTAAAAATCTTTAAAGAATAACTCTATAACACCAACAGAATTCAAAATGGATGGTCTTTGTGGAAACAAACAAAAGTTTAAAACATATACTATACAAACGCTGTATGGAATGACGGGAAGGTACCAAAAACAAAATCGAAATATAACTTGAATTATCTTTATCAACTATATATGTGATATCTGGAATCTCGAGGGGGCAACCTGACAATTGCTTCAGATTTTAAAAGGACGGGTGAGGGAAATATATTCCGTAGTACTGAATTTAGCACTGCATTAAGCATCAGTTTTATAAAAGTAAATATGATTTAAAGAAGTTAAAACATTGAATAGTGTAAGACATATTTAGCTTGGCACTTAAAATTTCCATGCAATATTGATCCTACTTTCCTACTTAATCAAGAAGTATCAAGATTGCCAATGCAAGGTGCAGGAACATAATTTATTTATTTATTTAAATATTTTACTCGGTCGCAGAACTAAGCCAATGGCAAATCCCGAACTCCACAAATCTCTCTTGATGTTTGTGCACAAGAAAAAAAACTGTTCATTCAATTTTATTTTCAGAAAATAAAACAAGTTACAATGATAACAAAAGTGACACTTAAAATACGATAAGTTGATTTTACCTTATTCCATATTGGTAGCTTAAATATCTTAAAAAATGCATGCAGTTCAAAAGGAGCTCTGTTTAGTCAGCTCTGTTTAGTCATAGTCATCTAACCAATTTCATCTTAAATAGCGACGTGGTTTAAACAAGTATACATGTATCAAAATGATAAATAACACTTAAAGAATATGCTTTTCTTAGGCAGTAACATAAATTTAGTATTGATTCAATAATTAAACAATTAATTACCTTGTTTGTTTCAGGTATTTCTTAATGTTACATAGTTAATGAATGATTTAAACAACCTGTACTTACGAAATATCCAACACCAAGTAACAATTTTATTAACATTATAAACAAAGTGCCACGTGTCATATAGACCTCTAGCTTGCTATATGTGTACGTGTATTCTGACAGAAAACAATATAATTGATATACAAGTATACAAGTATGGTCAACTTAATACAAGTTTAATCACGTGAATACAAGAATCATCATAGTATTATAAGTTTTATCACGTTAATACAAGCTTAATCTTTTTTTATACAAGTTTAGTCGAACTAATAATAGAATAATTATATTGAAACTACTTAAGTACGATTCCGGCAAATTTCAATTTAACTCAGTCATTCGTATAGAAATATCTTAAGTGTGATACTGTGAAAATCACTAAAATAGTTTTATGTAAAGGGGAAAGTGAAAGATTGTAGGTTTAATACTACATTGAATTAAATCATACTATGTATTATGCGAGTCTCTGGCGAGCATGTTTTATACAACGAGTTCACTACATTTCGTATTGAATCTACACGAATATAATATTCTATATATCACATATTCAAAATAAGGACGGTTTACAATTTAAAAGAGCCACTTTCGAGTCATATAAACCATTCAAATAGACAAATAGTAAGCTCAGATTTAACGGTCTTTAAGAAGCTGCCGTAGTTTAAATTGTTTTTCTAGTGACTTTAACCGTTCCATTATTTATTGGGTAAATTGGGTAAGAAACGTTTATCCCGAAACCCAAAAAATAAAACAATCCTTAAATAGTACTTGGCAACATTTTAAGGATTGAATATTCGTCTGCAAGCTGCCTATCACAGCTTCCATCACCGGCGCATGTTGCTTTATCCATGTATTGATTCGAAGCACGAACATTATAAATGTCCGCACATAGACTTTAGCTGTGGCACTTGTCAGGTCCTGAAGGTTAATTAACCTTGGCACTGCAGAATTGGCAATATAAGTCACAAAACCTTCGCCTTTGCTTCCGTATGAGTAATTTTTAATTGACGTCGGGAACAGAAACCAGATAACATAGTATCAACAGGCATTTGTTTGACTGTAAAGGTGGTGAGTCTTACTCGCCATCTATCAAGTAAAGCTTAGAGTTTGTTCACAATAAGAGTCATTATGAGGTTCCTTCAGTATTGGGTTAAAAGCCTAAAAATGTTTAAAGAATAACTCTATAATACCAACAAATTTCAAGATGTATGGTCTTGGTGGAAAGAAAACCTAAAGTTTAACACACATACTGTACAAACGCTGTATGGTATGACGGGAAGGTACCCAAAACAAAATCGAAATATAACTTAAATTATCTTTATCAACTATATATTTGATATCTGGAATCTCGAGGAGGCAACCTGACAATTGCTTCAGATTTTAAATGGACGGGTGAGGGAAATATATTCCGTAGTACTGAATTTAGCACTGCATTAAGCATCAGTTTTTATAAAAGTAAATATGATTTAAAGAAGTTAAAACATTGAATAGTGTAAGACATATTTAGCTTGGCACTTAAAATTTCCATGCAATATTGATCCTACTTTCCTACTTAATCAAGAAGTATCAAGATTGCCAATGCAAGGTGCAGGAAACATAATTTATTTATTTATTTAAATATTTTACTCGGTCGCAGAACTAAGCCAATGACAAATCCCGAACTCCACAAATCTCTCTTGATGTTTGTGCACAAGAAAAAAAACTGTTCATTCAATTTTATTTTCAGAAAATAAAACAAGTTACAATGATAACAAAAGTGACACTTAAAATACGATAAGTTGATTTTACCTTATTCCATATTGGTAGCTTAAATATCTTAAAAAATGCATGCAGTTCAAAAGGAGCTCTGTTTAGTCAGCTCTGTTTAGTCATAGTCATCTTAACCATTTCATCTTAAGTAGTGACGCGGTTTAAACAAGTATATCAGAAAAGATACACAGTCCTTAAAAGAATATGCTTTTCTTAGGCAGTAACATAAATTTAGAATTGATTCAATAATTAAACAATAATTACCTTGTTTGTTTTAGGTATTTCTTAATGTTACATAGTTAATGAATTATTTAAACAACCTGTACATACGAAATATCCACCACCAATTAACAATTTTATTAACATTATAAACAAAGTGCCACATATCATATAGACCTCTATCTTGCTATATGTGTACTTGTATTCTGACAGAAAACAATATAATTGATATACAAGTTTACAAGTATGGTCAACTTAATACAAGTTTAATCACGTGAATACAAGAATCATCATAGTATTATAAGTTTTATCACGTTAATACAAGCTTAATCTTTTTTTATACAAGTTTAGTCGAATTAATAATAGAATAATTATATTGAAACTACTTAAGTACGATTCCGGCAAATTTCAATTTAACTCAGTCATTCGTATAGAAATATCTTAAGTGTGATACTGTGAAAATCACTAAAATAGTTTTATGTAAAGGGGAAAGTGAAAGATTGTAGGTTTAATACTACATTGAATTAAATCATACTATGTATTATGCGAGTCTCTGGCGAGCATGTTTTATACAACGAGTTCACTACATTTCGTATTGAATCTACACGAATATAATATTCTATATATCACATATTCAAAATAAGGACGGTTTACAATTTAAAAGAGCCACTTTCGAGTCATATAAACCATTCAAATAGACAAATAGTAAGCTCAGATTTAACGGTCTTTTAGAAGCTGCCGTAGTTTAAATTGTTTTTCTAGTGACTTTAACCGTTCCATTATTTATTGGGTAAATTGGGTAAGAAACGTTTATCCCGAAACCCAAAAAATAAAACAATCCTTAAATAGTACTTGGCAACATTTTAAGGATTGAATATTCGTCTGCAAGCTGCCTATCACAGCTTCCATCACCGGCGCATGTTGCTTTATCCATGTATTGATTCGAAGCACGAACATTATAAATGTCCGCACATAGACTTGAGCTGTGGCACTTGCCAGGTCCTGAAGGTTAATTAACCTTGGCACTGCAGAATTGGCAATATAAGTCACAAAACCTTCGCCTTTGCTTCCGTATGAGTAATTTTTAATTGACGTCGGGAACAGAAACCAGATAACATAGTATCAACAGGCATTTGTTTGACTGTAAAGGTGGTGAGTCTTACTCGCCATCTATCAAGTAAAGCTTAACGTTTGTTCACAAAGAGAGTCATTATGAGGTTCCTTCAGAATTGGGTTAAAAATCTAAAAATGTTTAAAGAATAACTCTATAACACCAACAGAATTCAAAATGGATGGTCTTTGTGGAAAGAAAAACAAAAGTTTAAAACATATACTATACAAACGCTGTATGGAATGACGGGAAGGTACCAAAAACAAAATCGAAATATAACTTAAATTATCTTAATCAACTATATATGTGATATCTGGAATCTCGAGGGGGCAACCTGACAATTGCTTCAGATTTTAAAAGGACGAGTGAGGGAAATATATTCCATAGTACTGAATTTAGCACTGCATTAAGCATCAGTTTTATAAAAGTAAATATGATTTAAAGAAGTTAAAACATTGAATAGTGTAAGACATATTTAGCTTGGCACTTAAAATTTCCATGCAATATTGATCCTACTTTCCTACTTAATCAAGAAGTATCAAGATTGCCAATGCAAGGTGCAGGAACATAATTTATTTATTTATTTAAATATTTTACTCGGTCGCAGAACTAAGCCAATGACAAATCCCGAACTCCACAAATCTCTCTTGATGTTTGTGCACAAGAAAAAAAACTGTTCATTCAATTTTATTTTCAGAAAATAAAACAAGTTACAATGATAACAAAAGTGACACTTAAAATACGATAAGTTGATTTTACCTTATTCCATATTGGTAGCTTAAATATCTTAAAAAATGCATGCAGTTCAAAAGGAGCTCTGTTTAGTCAGCTCTGTTTAGTCATAGTCATCTAACCAATTTCATCTTAAATAGTGACGTGGTTTAAACAAGTATACATGTATCAAAAATGATAAATAACACTTAAAGAATATGATATTCTTAGATAAAAGAATATGCTATTCTTAGACAGTAACATAAATTTAGTATTGATTCAATAATTAAACAATTTATTACCTTGTTTGTATCAGGTATTTCTTAATGTTACAAAGTTAATGAATATTTTTAACAACCTGTACTTACGAAATATCCACCACCAATTAGCATTTTATGAGCATTATAAACAAAGTGTCACGTGTCATATAGACCTCTAGCTTGCTATATGTGTACGTGTATTCTGACAGAAAACAATATAATTGATATACAAGTATACAAGTATGGTCAACTTCATACAAGTTTAATCACGTGAATACAAGAATCATTATAGTAATATAAGTTTTATCACATTTATACAAGCTTAATCTCGAACTCAAGTTAAGTCGAACTAATGATAGAATAATTAAATTGAAACTAGTTAAGTACAAGTACGGCAAATTTCAATTTAACTCAGTCATTCCTATAAAAATATCTTAAGTGTGATATTGAGAAAATCACTAACAGAGATTTTATGTAAAGGGGATACTGAAGGAGTGTGGGTTTAATACTACATTAAACTAAATCATACTTTGTATTATGCGAACCTCTGGCGAGCATAATATGTTTTTTTCAACGAGTTCACTTAATTTTGTATTGAATCTACACAAATATAATATTCTATATATCACATATTCAAAATTAGGACGGTTATCAATTTAAAAGAGAAACTTTCACTGGTGTTACACTAACATTAGCGCGCTTTAACGCTATGTTTGTATATAACGCAAACTATGTCACCTCAAAGTGTTTTTACACAAGTTTTATATCGTTTAATTAAATGGCTTTATTACATTCCTGCACCGTAGTTTATGTGATAAACATATTTACGGTATCTATAGTATAATTACTTTCAAATCTATTTAAGCATGGTTGCTAGTACCATGTAGTATTCTTACACGCCTCGTAATAAAGTCACTTTACATTAAGCAAACGGTATTAAACAGCTTATAAGCACTGGTTAGGGACTATATGTATATGCGGTTGTATTTTAATACATGACATGTTTTCCCTCCGATAACAGGGATAAACAAAGCCTTTTAAGGCATTAACAATAACGCATTTTCATCGACATTTTCCGTTCTTAATCTGTTTTTTTTTTTCAATTTGATGAAAATGTCATCTTAAATACGGTAAGACAACAGTTTTTTATTTGTTTGGGTCGTCAGACCAAAAAAATAATGGTAGCGAAAATTCGGAGTCTAATACTGTTAATTGCAAATGCCTAAAGTAGTCCACTTTTTTGAAGCGGTTACTTCCCTTTCTATGTACGCTAACGCCGAATAATTCAGGGGAGATCAATGCGTAAAGATTATCAAATGACAGGCGCATTAATTTTCAAGCAAAAAAGTTCCCGAATGGTCGAAGATTTCTAATATTGTTTCATTCTTTATAGATATACATGCTTACAGTAAGCTCCATGATTATTTACATCTGTGTTAAACAACAGGTTTAGCGTCGAAATAATTAGAGTTACAAACCCTAATTTAGAATAATATAGTTTTCTTCAGGCCGAAAACATATAACTTCACCGTGGCCGAGGGGTTTGCACGCTCGCTTATGAATCGAGAGGTCAGGAGTTCAAATCCCAGTTGAGGCAACTCATTTATTTTTCATTTTTTAAGTAAAATTAACATTGAATTGACTATCAGTGTTGCAATTAGTCTTATAGCCAATTTACTACAGTTAAAACACTGGAAAGCATTGGTGGCACTTTACAAAAACAAATTGGTTTATAATCTCACAACCTTCACCTTTCTGACATTCTGAGACCCAAACAAATCCAGCACCTTCTGTGCTTTGATTCTCAATAGCAGTTGATATAAATTATATGCAATTCGCAAGCCACGCAAGAATGTCATTCTAAGCAGGCATCTCATTCAAGAATGTTCCAACATTACGACATTTTAAACTGACATTATTGGAGATGAAGATGATTTATCGAGCATTGATGTAAAACTTTACAGTCCAATTTGACACAGAACTTTAAATAAATTGTTTAAAAGTTGATAAAATACTTCGAAAAAAAATAGGTAAAACATTTTTGTTTTATTATTTTTCTTGTTGAATTAAATATTATATATGTACCATGGCGACAAAAGGGTGCAAAATGATCAAACAGTGGAAACAATCTCCGCTTGAAAAAAGAGAATAGGTGGTCTCCCTTAATTTGCTAACATAGAATCGAAATAATATTGGTCTGAGCGGTGTTTATCAGGCATTTAACACCGGTTTGTCGTTTTGAGGCAAAAAAATTTACCACTCGGGCCTAGAGCCTTCAAGGCCAGTCCAATAATCAAAACTTCAAACCATTAAAAATGCCGATAAACACCACTGAGACCGATGATAATTCTTTAACAAAATAAAGAACCAGGTCTACTGCAATAATTCAAGCATAGCCAATGTTTAACAAGATGCTAATTGTAAGTATAATAATTATCTAGTATAGAAAAAAAACAATGTCATATAATGAAGTGTACTGTCATACAATATATATCTAACAATTATAGAAATATACTTCTACAATAATGCAAGCATAGTTACTGTTATACAAGTATCATCACAATCATAGAAGAACAATCACAATTTTACATGTCGAAATACTACAATGTTACCATATTGTCTACGGTACAAGAAATCATTTCACACAAGTATAATCACTGTCTTTATAATACAGTCATAGCCAATGCCATATAAATATATAACCACTATCATTAAGTATCATTTTTATACACATAGTTACTTGAAAATTATTCATTATATAATGCTGCATGTTTGTAACGTCGCTTTTCATTGAATAATCGAGAGGTTTACATAATTTTATATGCACAACTGCTTCAATTGAGGAAGCAATCTAACCTTATCACTATAAAAAGAAGTTTGCTGTAATAAAATTTCGTTATAAAAATTCTTGGCAGGTTATATGACCGAATATAAAAGGTTGTTTGCAATTTTGACTTTTCATATAACCTGACAAATATCTTTATAACTTAAATTATAGAATTAGCTTTATTTTTCATGGGATTTATCAACGTTAGAACCAGTTTCATACAATTATAGCAATAAAAAAGTAAGTATATACATGTGATTTTGTTTACAGAAGAAAAGTCACAACCATACAAATGTAATCATTTTCATACAAGTACATAACAATGTACATATGATCTTATTCAAACAAATAAGTTCAATCAATTTATTCAATATAAATCAAACGAAAAAAATCATAACATCTCTAAGGGGAGAATACTTATGTGAGTACGTTTATATTCACTTTTACACAAGTATTATTACTTACATTCAATACAATCACTAATTTATCTGGTTAAAAAAGCAAAATCATAATTAGCAGAAGTACAAAATTAAAGTTTTTACATTACATGATTCAAAAAAATAAACTAGAAGAATTATATTTTTTTCATAATAATACATATACCAGTAACAGACAGATAAACAAAGAAATATCAATATTTGTACATGTTATTATATAACAGTCATAAATTAGAAATATACACACCTAGTAGATAAGGCATTATCGAGTGATGTTCAAATCATTATTTTTGTTTTCTAGATGTATGGTCTTGGCACTTTACATTAACAAAAGGAAAACCATAGCCGACAGAATTGTTATGTGTTCCTTTTTTTAATTTGAATGTCTAACATTTAAGCAACATACCTACAGATGTATGGTCAAATTCCAAAAAAAAGTGTAATTTGATTTGTTTTAAAAATGTGTAGATAGTCACAGTTCATTTCTCTCTTTTTTTTGCTTGTTTGGTGAAAATGTTATTAACTTTTCTATTCCATCATCATATATTTTCTTTGTTAATAAGTGAGAAATGGTTATATTGTCAATTTTGGCATATTAACTGTTATATTTATGTATAAAATGAATGTAAATGATTATTTAAAATCAAGTGATTTGCGCTCTTTAAGATATATAATTAGTATTCACAACAATTTTTTATTTTAATAAATACAAGCATTTACTAGATGGATTTTTCGTTGCTTTGAATATTTTCGAATGAATATATTTTATAAAAAAACAAACTATTTCTACTTAATTTTCATAATTGGAAAATGGAAATACACAGTTAATCAAGGCTCTCTAAATATAAATATGCTAATTGCTAGCCTTTTTTATGCTCATACCTATAACCATTTTAGCTTATTTTTGTGTCTTAAGAATACAAACTTTTATACGCATATCTAACATTTATAGAATTGAAAATCTTCTTAAGCGAACTCTTTCCTCCGTCTTACAAGCTTTAGATATAAAAGGAATGTGAAAAATCTAGCAAATTCATTCTTCATAACTTAAACAATGCATTTACTATCTGATATCTGAAATAAAACATTTAATCCCTTAATCAGTATCAAGTCAGCTAAATGGCACATTGTTAAAACATCAATGCAAAAAAACAACAACAACTCACAAACATACATGTGTTAACATACAAATACTACACGATTTGTTATAATGTGGAATTAAACAGAAAAAGTATATTTAGATCTGAACAAATTAGAATAATCATTGTATATACACGTATCATGTCTTTTCATAAAAAAAAAACACCACTTTATCTACAAAATTCACAAAAAGTCTCACCATATACAAACAGAAAACCCCCTATAACAAAAATTGTCTAAGTAGTAAAATGTTATAATATAGGGCAGGATATGGCCTGTGTGTGTCATTAAATATTACAAACTCCAAAGGATTTTTTATATCATCAACAACACAATCGTATAAGATTGTTGGATTTTTGCTATCCACTGGTGGCAGGTATCTCATTTTCATTCCTTTCGTCCCTGGGTAGAGCTGGCCTGTACATAAATGAAAAATGCAAATGTTTTAATGATAAAATCGCATTTCATTTTGTAAATATTAATCAGCCACACTCCTCTGTTATATATGCTAGTAAATGTACATATTATTTTTTCACTTTCATGTATATTCAAACAAAAGTTCAGGTTGAAAATAGTTTATAAATGATTTAATAAAGACC
>NW_026861686.1:0-31684 GCF_026571515.1 Ruditapes philippinarum | reverse complement strand
TGTCTTTCTCATAGCATTCATATCTTTTCTTTGGTCGCCATTTTCGAGGGTCCATTCCAAATTTCTTATTTTTGCTTAAGATTAGATAAAAAAATCTCTCACATTTTTCATATTTCAACGTTAGCTGATAAAAAACCCCATTTTTTACCATTAGTGCTTTTTAATAATAATTTTTCCTCACTAGGGCTATTCCATTAAAATTAATATTTATTGGAACTATATAATGACCCCAAAAGGGTTTGCCATTTTCACCCAAGGGGGACCTTAATTTATTTTTTAAACCCCTTTTGGAAATTTTAGCTTTTAAAATTTAAAATTTCTCTAAGCAATCTCATGAATTTAAAATTTAAAAGAAATTTTAACTATTGCTTTAATGAAAAGGGAACCCATTTGGAAATAATTAGTGCTTTCGTTTTTAAACTCTTAGTCCCACAACACTGGACCCACTAATTAAAAAATAAAAAATTGACAAAGAAAACCCAAAATGCAAAACATTTTACATCTTAAAATTTTTCCAAAAGGTGAAAAAAAGGGGTTTTTTTCCCCCAAATAAAAATTTTTTAAATTTGATGTTTTCCCTGTTTTTCTTAAACTTTACATTTCTAATATATTTATTCGTATGAATGTAACAAAAAACTACTGTTAATTATAAACGTATTACATACTTCACAAAAATATATTTGCGTAAATTAAATAAATTCAAGAAGAATATTATGACGTTTTGTTTCACTGGATTGTGTTTTTTCTCTCTCCATGTAATGAGTTTTTACTTAATGGGATTTCTTTTCAGATTGATTTTGAATTCTTTTATTGATTTCTTTCCTCAGATTATGGTATTTATACTAACGAAAATCCCGGTTTCGACTTATGCTACAATAAATACAATACATGTTAATAGTTTCCATGCAGTGATGCCCAAACTACAAGTACTGGTACATATTATGGTAGAAATCACACCAAAATAGTGGTCCGCCAGAATTCATTAACTTACCAAGTAAGAACGTTTTTTTTTACGGTTATATTATTTTTTATGCAAGACCTCCGAGGTTATAAAAAAACAGTTTTTCTGAAGCCTCTGTCTCAAATCTCAGGATTTCCATTGGTCATTGAACATTTTGTGACAGATTTTGACCAATCAAATACCTTTGTGCCCACTGAGTTTTTGAGCTTAAAAAATTCCATTTATAACCTGTGATAAAAAATTTCCTGGAGTCATTTTGGAAGAAAACAGGGATATAACAGTCAAAATGCCGAAAGCACTGAATGCGCAACGGACAAGAAAAGGCGAGTGTGTATTATATTTATATTATTTATTACAAAAAAACGATATGTGTCAAATTCTTTTCGGTATATTAATGTTGTGCGTTTGAACTCTTTTTATCCACCCATTTTGTTAATCACCTATAATAAAATTAATTTTTTTAGGTACCCTGAAGTGAATTTTTTTTCCCACAAAATTTGTCATTCCAGTTTAATTTTTCTGTCGAAAACTTATGGCATAAAGACTGTTTCGGAAATCATATTTTGAAAATGGTTTCCAAAAATTTTAGTTAATTTGAAATTAGGGTATTTTCCCCCTTTTCCCCGCCTAAACCCTTTTGCGCGGTTTATATTCCCATATGCAGATGTTTGCGTTTTTGATAACAGCCAAAGGGGAAAACAAAAACATATTTTGAAAGTTTTTCAGGGCAGAAAAACGAAATCACTTTGCTTTTTATGAAAATATAAAAAGGGGATAATTTTGATGTGAAAAATATTGCTTACAGTTTTACTATGTTTAAATTCGGGGGAATTTTTGTTTCTTTAAACATTTGCATTCCATATAAAATTTGTTTAATAATCTTTTATCCATTAGATACCGCAACTGTATCATCGACTTCAGAAATAGGAACAATAATCTTCACAGTGCTGGCCAATGATACTGATGTCGCTGACACATTATCTTATTCAATGACATGCGATACAGATCCTTGTCTATTTTGCAATTTCAGTAAGCAGTAAGTAAAGGTGTTTATTATCATTCTATATTAAATTCTATATTCTTTATTTATCAAAGGAAAACAGTCGTTAAACCAATCATTTACAAACATTTACTTTGTCAAATTATTTTTATTCATTCTTCAATTTTCTCTTATGAGCGGACTCGGTCAAATCAAATTTTCATATACAGTGTACTTGGTTTTTGTGTTTGTTTGTAAGGGGGCTGTGAGGGATGTTGCACTTTTTTATTATCTTTCTTCATTGACAAAGTCTGCAATTTCATGTAATTTTGTTGTTTTTTCATGCATTTCTTCTGAGGGAATCTCACATTGTTCAGAGTTCACTCCTGCCAAGGAATTTCCCTTTTTCCTATAATGGCAGTATTTAACAGCACCTTTGTTTTATATTTGATCCTTTTTGAACGTACTGTATAAAACAGTTTACAGTCTTAGCTGGTAATCATAGTACAGAAAAATAAAAACCTCTGCTGGTGGAAAAAAAACACTCATTAATGTAATTTTGTTTCATTGAAACATAACGCTATATGTGGTTATAATGATTATATTAACACTCTGTTGAATTTAACTTTTTGCCTTGCCTCGTTTGTTTTCAGCCGGAGTAATACATATTTCGGAGGACTTGTCAGTTCATGCTCCTACTGTCTATAACTTGGTAATAAATGTAACTGATGGATCAGCTATGGCTGAAATCGAAAAACTTAACAATAAACTATCACAGGTAATATTTATAAGTATCATATATAAATGGTGGTATGACCGAGTGGTCAACGCGTTGGACTTAATCTAATGACCGCAGCGTCATGAGTTCAAACCCCGTCATTGTTAATTTAGCAAGAACCTTTACAAGTCTTTGCGCAGTACTGGATTGTTTCCTACACAATCGAACTAAAACAAAGTCTATATAACCAAATATCATATTTTCATAATTCGTAATTTTTTGGCTTTAAAAGTTAACAATTTTTGCCAGCCAGTTAACATCTGTTAAAGTACAAAAGCTTTTTTTGGCCAAAAATCCCAAATTGAAATTGGCATGTATCATAAAAATGGTATATGAACTTTATTCAAATATTGAAAGTTTTTTGTGAAAAATTAAAGCAATTACCCTTTCAGTCATTGATGCCGACCTAATAAGCGGGAAATCAATTTTTACGCGTAAAACAAAATTCACGTGATCATTCAACCCCTGAAACACTGCAATGACTTTTTCTCATAAATAATTATTTTTTCGTTTTGTTCTTTTTAAGTTCAGATCTATTTATAAATTAATCTAATGTACGCGCCTGTTAATTTTTTTTGTAGAAAATGGTCTGATTCTATTCTTATACAATTTGTATTATTCTGTTTGTCCCAAGATTATTTTCCAGTTGTTTTTTCATAGAGTAAGTTTAAGTTTATTGTAAAGATCATATTCTATTCTGTTCTACACTTTTTATTTTGTTATTTTTTCTAAAGAATATGTTCTAGATTTTGTTTACATCATATTCTGTTATGTTCTATTTTTTCTTATTAATCTATTACTTCTATTATATTTTTGTTCATTTTTATGTAGCTGTAACGACAACGACCACGAACAGATACGATAGAGGTGTGTACGAAGATTCGAGAGAGGTTGCCTAAGTTGTCAACAATCATCGTCGTGTTGTTAAGTTTTAGTATACCAGCTGTTGTTCTATGTTGGTGTTGTTGTCAGAAGGGGATCATCAACTGCTATAAGAAGTGGTACGTTGTTTGTCTATAATTTAATTTCTATTGCAAGAATAATTTTGTAGTAAATGCAATAAGTTGGTAGATAATATCCAATAATATATTCAATTTGTAACGACTGCATTAAGATGTAAAATAATTATCAATGATGCTAACTGTTGCAAGATGTGGCAAATTATTTGAAGTATAAAATTATTTTTAAAGCGGCCTTTGGCTTTTTTTTTGAAAAACAATCTTTGTTAGTTTCAAACTAAGTATTTCAGTAGTTTTATCTTGGAAAAGTGAATCGCTGTTAAGCCTTCTCCAAAACAGCGTCACGACAGCTATTAATAGTGCGTAAGTGATGTTTGCTTCTAAAAATAGAAGATGGGAAACGATTAACCGCTTTACGAAAGAGGACGGTAGGGGGTATCCTTCTGTTTATTTTTTATCGGCGGAAAATTTCATTTTCCACTTTACTTCTTTGGATTTGACAATTATGTGAAACAATTGATCTAAAAAATCAGGTATATCATTTAAATAGCTGAAAGCCGCTTCAGATATGTAACTTATGCAAGAAAGGTTGAATATGAACGTCTGGCATATTTTGCAAGTAGTGCCATGTTATCTTTTGACAGATGCAAGTAGTAGTTCTTAAATATCAACTTTGTAACTAGAAGATGTTAATATGATGTATATTTAGACCTTTTACAAGATGTGGTTTACTCTGATATCAATTATAGCAAGAAGTGTTTAATTTAGATGTATCTTTAAATTATTTTTGTATTCAACCAACAACTGACACAGACCAACAAATAGTTCTAAAAAAAATCTGAAGCATTTAACCGCATAATGGAAAAACCCTCCTGCTCACTTTCATAATCATGTTTCAGGTTTAGTACCATTTGAAAACAAAATTGCATTTCTTTTGTACATAACCATTAGTACTTTTTTCAAAGTTAATTGCGGCTCCTTTAAGGAATGAGTAATATCATATAATATAATGATGTTTTTAACTTTATTTTCTGTGTTATAGTTACAATAAGATCAAGTGCAAATTTTGCAGTAACAAAGCCAAAGTACAAGGTAAATACAATTTTAAAATCTGTTGACCTGTTAATATTATAATTTGTTTTGCATTCCTCAAAAAAAAAAAAAAAAAAAAAAACTAAATTCTCCTTAATTCTGTCAAGCTTTTGAAATGGATTTCTCGAAACATCCTTCAGATTTTAAATAATTGATTGTTTTTTAGCAACACCAAATGCCAATGGCATTTAAAAGTTATTCTTGGGGAGAAGCCAATCTTACGAAATAAACCGACCATCTTTAAGCTACAATTACTTTCTCGTAAAAGATCTTATGATTTAAAAAAATTATATAATCTTTTCTTTTTCTTATTTCAGACATTTGACATCAAAGATGTGAATTTCCTTCTAATAACCATTATTGGATATATTTTTGAAAACATGTGTACCTGTTAATTGCAGGAGAAAAACGTTTTTTTCTGCTTTATCAAACTATTATTCTGCTAAAAGATGACTTATATATTTTCGGATCTTCTTGCCGTACATCCATAATCAAGAATACAAAATTAATCTTTCATGTGACTATGATAAAAAGAAAAAACAATAAGCTGCATTTTTGATGCTAGCAAGCTATGAAATTATCTAAATGAATTTTAAAAAAAGAATTATTTCAAAAAAGCTGTATAAAAGGAATATGTTTATATGTTTCCCTATGAGTGAATGTTACATACAGAAAATCATTACTAAATAGTTAAAACCCTACTTAAAATATCAGCATGATATTTTGTTCAATAAATTTTATTTATTCATATATTTTAAATAAATAAAAAATAAAAAGACATTTTTAAATAACTTGTTTGACAATTTTCCAAAATATTGTAGATAGATGTACAACATAATTTACCGTTTATGAATTTATAGAAAATATTTTGTAATAAATATGTAGTAAAGTTGTATAATAAGTAATGCATTGTATAGGTACATCTATTATATGTATCGTATTTAATATATTTTAACGGAATGTGACGGAAACGGCCGAAGATTTGTAAATTTGGAATGAAAATGTATTTTTTTTTTATTTAATTATATACTTTGATTCTCGTATTTCGTTTTATTTTCCTGCCGAGATGGCGTTCCCTATATTCTTTCCTTCAATTTTAACATGAATTGCTTGATAGCTATGTAGGAGCACATTTATCTCGGAGCACATAGCTATCCGAAAGCTTTTTGTCCAGATGTTTCGTATTTCATTTGAATGCAAGTTTTTTTTATACAGAAAATTTTACCAAGGTTTGCTGCCTGATTGAATATTATCATTATACTTGCATTGATTAAATATCTAAAGAAAGACGTTATATACCTGTCTGATATGCAAGAAATTGTTGTTGTGACATGTTTACCAATACCTCTAGCATGGATAATTCAGATCTGATAAGGAAAAAAATACTCTTAATTTGAGACTATCTAGCAAGCAGTTAGCATCTAGGACAAATACTGATAAATATAAAGTATATAAAATGTCTAAGTATACTTATATTATAAGTTTTATTCTGATGCAAGCCAGAAATGATATCTAAGTGTATCTTCCTTCTTCACTCCAGGTATGGTTGAAACTTGCCATATGACTTCTCCAGTGTCAGTTTTATTATAAACCCACTATATCCCGCCCCCCTAAAGATAGTAAACAGTAAAATAACTTACTTAAAATTAATATATTAATTATTGATAAAATTAATTTTTGTACAACTGTTTTGCTGATTTGTGTTTTGATATATATGAAAGAATCTGGGTATTTATTTAATATTTGGTATTCGACTGGTATGTAAGTACCCGGCAGAAAGGAGTGTAAAAGAACATTTCGAAGAGAAGATGTGCACCTCTTTCCAAGCTGGAAATATGGTATTACCAGGTTATGTTACTTTATTACATACTTATAAATAAAATGATGAGAAATATTGATGAAATTAAATGCTTATTTTCACTTTCCTTATTTTCACTGTAAAAAAAATATTTTTCACTGCAGTGAAACATATTTTCGCCGGTGTCTTGCCAGACTAATTTCTGCTATATTCAGCCGAGTTAGTCTTTCATATTGTGATGTCAAAAAAGAGAAATGCATATAATAAACAAGTAAATTTATGTATTTTCTATAAATAGTTTGTAGTATGAAAATTATCATGTTTCACTTGTGGCAACCACCACTCATGAAATATTTATGTTTATACCACGCAATGAAAATAAATTTTGTATTTATAGAAAAAACTTGGCTATCCTCTATTTCTTCAGTTATAATTTATGTTTATTACCTGACTGTAATGACTTGAAAAGTGAAAACTTGATTACAAGTCTAAAGATCATGTTTATGATTGAAACATGTTTTTTTGGGGTTATACATTATTTGGAAACATAAAATGTTGAGCACCTAACTATGGTTGTGTTTGAACTTGCCAGGAACTTTGATTTATTGGTGTAGCATTGCTGTAAGATTATAGTTTTGTGCTTAAAATAAATTTTGGTACCCAATCATTCCTGCAATAGTGTATTCTGCAACCAGTGATGCTTGAAAGAATGTGTAGATCTCCTCTGCTAAAACGAAAGATCTTCTAGCATGTAAGTTTATAGGACAGCACAGTGCAGTTAAAAGGCACAGACACTTGGGATGTGGAGCTCGTGTGTGTGTATTATTTTAGACCTTGAAATATGATTTTTTTTTTCAAAACAGCTTATATTAATTTTTTTACATATTATATGATCAGTACATGTGCTGGGATTGACAAAGATATATCTTATTTGGATTTTAAAGGCACCCCAAGTGTCTGTGATAAAAGGTATATATCACAGGGACACAGCCCAGTGTTGGGATAGTGTAAACGAGTAATTCTAAAAATATATATATATACTGTATATATAATTAAGTCTATATATTATATATACAGTATATTTTTTTTTAGAATTACCTTTTTACACTATCCCAACACTGTGCTGGGTCTGTCAGTGTGGTATCTATAGGTTTAAAGCACCAGCCTGTTCAAGTATTACCCTATGTAAAATTAATTAATACCCGCTGGTGTTATTATTATCACAAAACGTCTGTTGATAATTTCTTAACAGATCATAAGGATTATTTGAACGGATGCAGATCGTGGCCGAGATGATCGACTCGGTCGAGTTCATTTAGGGCCGAACAAGATGATTTCAATTTACTACTCGGCATTTGTGTAATTCACTCATAGATGGACAGCAACATTCACTACTGTATGTTTTTATTTTAAAAACATAAGGAGTGGTCCATTAGTTACTTCATATTTACTTCATAGTAGATCTATGCAAAATATAAAAATCCAAATTAATTTGTAGAAAATCATGAACATCCGAGCGGCTATTTTAAAGCCGAAACATTGATTAAAATTGTTATTATTTACTCGTAAAAACAGTCAAACTCCTTCGCTTTGACCATTACTTTATTGATGCAATGAAATATTGACAGTATTTAATTTAATTGCAACAGGCAATGTTCTCCACTAAAATAGTCTTACGTTTCTCACGTCTGACATTTTTCACGATAAAAACGTATCTAGCTTTCACAGAAACAGGTTTGTAATTTCTTGTCTCTAATGATGCGACTGTAAATGACAATTCCAACATTTTTACCTAAACAAGAAAAATGTAATTATATATTCAATTTCTTATGTATTTCCAATATTTTGTAAAAGATAATAATTTAAATCTGAATAAGTAAAAATTCATTATTGTAAGTTTAGGAAATGGGCCTGGTTTTATCTAATATCCATTTTTATGGTGGCTGATTTCTGCCATTTCGTGTCTTCGTGTCTTTGCCCCTCAAAGACACGAAAACACGACAATATGCTCATTTATCGTATATTCGCCTTCGGCTTCTGAGGGCACCGACGCAAGAAAATATATTTTAGGTGAAATAACGATATTTTAATACGCGAAGATATGAGATTTTTTCTGTAAAATTATCGTGTCGGCGGGTAGACATCTTCGTATCGGCACCCTGTAAAGTCGAATACACATCGACACGAAGACTCGATAAATTGGCCAATTATCGTGTCCTCGACTTCCGAGGCGACATTTTGTCATGTCGCCTCGGAAGTCGAGGACACGATAATTGGCCAATCGATGTGTATTCGACTTTCGGGCCGATAAATTGTTCAATTGATGTGTCTTCGTCTTTCGGATAAATCAAAATTTGTCGTTTACCTATATAAAACTTTAAGTAAGTATATATTTTACATCGTTAATCACTTCCTTTATTGAATTATTTATTTCATTAATGGGTTTTGCGATATTTCAAATCGTGCTGAATTAACGCCGATTGTCTTTCTGTTCTTTTAAAATATTTCTTGTTGTAGTTTATACAAATTTATTTAGCTCGATTGTGTTGGAAGCTGTAAGCTTATTGAAACACTCTCGAAACCGTTCCTGGAACCAACCAGTACTAAGCCATGAATGTAAAGTTTCTTGCTCAAGGAAACAACGGCTTGCCTCTAACAGGGTTTGAACCCACTCGGTCATCAAGACCGTAAATTACTAGTTCGACATAAAAATGACTTTTTGCGTTTCAGAAAAATGTGCAAAATCGTGGACCTTGCCCTTCCAAAAAAAATCATCAAACGAGACAGGCGACTTTAAAGCCATACACTGTATGAGTCACCTTAATTAATAGATAATAATAAAGACCATTTGGTAAGCTCATTTTGTAGAGCGTTGGACTGTGAATCGGGTGATCAATGTTCGATTCCCAAAAGGTGCAAGCCACTTTCAATGGTTGATATAAGGTCATTCGAAAATGTGTACAGAAGAAATAGCAGTTCGGTGTGAAAGTTTGTTTGTTTGCACACCGACACAGTATAGGTCATAATTTCAGGCACGAACGGGCACTGAGTAGAACCACCGACGTTCATTAAGCTAGCTGAATAGCTTCCTAACTTAAAATAATACAAAGTCCCTGTCGGGATGCAAACCAAATAGCGGTGGTGGCTAGTGGTTCGAAGTCAACGACTTTATTCACTCGATCAAGGCCGCCGCTCGGTATGAAAGTGGATGCATCTAGTACTTATAATCTGCTTGACAGTCTGTGAGACCATGCACCAGCTTATCAACTTGGCGTGTCTCAAATTTATCTTTGCATAATCGCGTTGTGCTTTTACGGACAGTTTTATTTACTTTATAGAGTCAATATCAAGACACAGTGCTTTTGTTGTATACTACAGATAAATTCAGACAGACCGAAAACTGGTTAATACATTTTTATTTCAATTTTGCTAGCTCTAAAATTATGATAACAGAAACATTTTGATCGTTTGTTTTTGTTTAGCTATAGTTTACTCTATCACTGTGTGTCTCTAAACAATTTAAAGATATATTCATCGTCTGTTTATATAAAAAAAAAATTTCAACATGTTTGACCTTATCAAATATCCTATTTTTGTAATATGTGCTTGTGATTTAACGCACTTCTTTTCCCTGTAATGTAAGCTTTGTTTGCAAACCACTTCACTAAGTAAGTAATGTAACTGTAAATTGTATCATAGTTTGGAGACCTTTCTGTTGAAAATGTGTCAGGGTTAAATCGTATACATATACATGCACAGTGCGTTAACTGGAGTGCGGGTATTAGTTACCCGCACTCCAGAGCATGTCCATTGATTGGCTCATTTTGCTGGGGTTTACGTATTGTGACGGCAGAGAAAGGGAAAGCGACAGAAATGTCATATCCAGATGTTCGTTCATTGGTTCATTTTTGCCGGGGTTTCATATTGTGATACAGGGAACGTGCTTTTATGTTTGACTATGATACAAAAGAGAAAGAACACCAAAACACTCGGCAATCTGATTTATACTCGGGGGCTACGCCCCCTCGTACAAATCAGATAGCCTCGTGTTTCGGTGCTCTTTCTATTACATGATTCATGAAAAATATTCATATACCATGACTTTTGACCTTTGGCCTTTAACTTTCATTAACGACAGTTTTATTGTCATTCAGCCTTCACTTTTTTGTAAGATACCATAATAATCGTACAATGTACTTTGATATTTATCCAGGTAATCTTTTAACAAGAGCATGTAAAAGAAAAAAGTTTACGTTTACAAAAATCATAAAATCATCTAGTGTTTATATTCACTGCTTAGTGGCCATAACACGAAAAATCCGGACAACCAAAAAATGTGAATATTTTACACTCTGTAAGTATAGCTGTTGTTGAAAAGAGTGTAAAAAGTTTAAATTTCATTTAAATTATAAAATGTGAAACTTAGACAAAAATTGCAGAAAAATATGAAAATCAGAAAATTCAAAGGGGACATAACTTTTGTAATTTTAGGTCAAATTTAAAAAACAGACCATGTCTTTGAATTTGTTTTGGAATTATCTTTCCAATGATATATAACACTTATCATTCTAATTCAATAACTAATTACCGTACAACAGGAGAAAGTTGACATGAATTATAAATGTGATTCGAACCTAAGGGAGACCTTTTAGGCAGGTTTGATTGGCATATTACCTGATCTTAATCAACTGACTGCAGAAATAATTACTAGTCATCTACAGGCCGTATAAAACTATACTTGATTAATAAGGGAAGTTGCAGACCCTCTTTATTCAAGAACAAACACAAATAAAACATATGATTAATTTTCAGATAGTCAGTCATAAATAATGATTGGTTTGACGCCGAATGCAGAAACTCAAAGAATATATATGTACGATCATATTTTTGATTAAGAAAGTGGTGATCAACTGTTGATGCATTTTTTATTCTACATTCTGTAAAACAACATTATTTAAACGATAATAAACGTTCTTATGTAGGGTTTATTGATTTGAAATCTTGTTTTGATAGTATTTATAGAAATTCATTATGGATGAACCTGTAGAAATGTGGTACATGTATACAAGGAAAAATATTACGAATCATTAAATAATTATATTTATAAGATAACTAAAACTCTTAGAATTATTGATTGATGATATCGTTGTGATTTTATTGCCTTTTTGCTGACAATATGGCCATTGTAGGTGAAACTGAAGATTTACAAAAAGTTTAAATCTTTAATTTTGTACACATATTGCTATAAATAGGGATTAGAGGTTAACACCATAAAAAAACTAAAATTGTAGTCTTAAAAAAAGAGGGCATATTTCTATCAACGAAAAACATGGACTTATAACGGTCAGACAACAGAAGTATTAGACCACTTTAATTACCTCGGATACAAGCAATTTTTCTCTTAATAATGAACATTTATGGTAAGGCTTTAAAAGCAATGAAAACATTATTGATAAGTTGTAAAGACATGGATTTAAAACCTTATTTATTATGTTAATTATTTTACTCTTTTGTAGGCTCAATCATATCATATGCATCAGAAAAATGGGGTTAAAAAAAAAAGATATTGAAATTTTGTAAAAGAATTTTAAATGTTAGAGCAATTTACAAGCAATATTACTATATATATATATATATATATATGGTTTATCCGAATACTTTTTTTGTTACACATTTTTACTCAAACTTCAATTGATTTTTTTGAATCAGATATGTTTATACTCTGCTAAGCAAATTGTTTTATAAGTGATAGCTATATTTTCATCTGTAATCAATAATTGTTCATTCTTCAGCTTTACATGAAATTTAATACTATATATGTAATCCTATATTATTTATTAGGTAGAAACGTGACATCTTTACATCTTTTTTGTGTATTTATATCGCAGTGATGATATACTATGCACAAATCCAAAATAAAAGTATGTTCTGTTCTGTTCTTCTTATTTATTTCAAATTATTTTAGCTTGTGGTCGCTTCTGTTTTATTCACCATCTGTGATTATTCATTGCCGGTTAAAGGCTGACTTTCTATTCTGCGGGTGTTAACCTCTCGAAACATTCTGTGAAAGATGCCGATACTTCCAGCAAATACACATCTGTGAATTAATAAAAAACAAACAAATTAATATAAAATATTATAATTTTTGAGAACAATAAAGTAGAAAATGATATAATATGGTTTTTTGAAGGCATGTGCAAAAGTAGAGTATATTGATTGTGTCATTTGCGTTTTCCCCCGTTTCTTGTTGAGATGCTATTATTTGTATAAAAGTATCAATAGAAAACCAACAAAATCAACATGTTATACAGTGTTAACTTAAAACTATGGTGGCTGATTTTTGCCATTTCGTGTCTTCGTCTTTCAAAAGTCGAATGCGGATTATAAACGATAATAAACGATATGTTCTGTTCTGTTCTGATAATATGCTCATTAATCGTGTCCTGGCCTTTGACTTTTTAGGCCACCGACACGAATAAGACATTAATACACGACAGAGTAGTGCCGGAAGGTGATGATCGGCCCGCAAAATGAATAATGGCCCTGAAGGCGACGTAAAATATGACGTCATTGTTTCAGTTTGTGCACGTGCAGATGTTCAGCGTTAAAAGCGAAGACACGATACTTTTACAGTAGTAGACCTCGTGTCTTTGCCTGTCAAAATATAATATATTTCGCCTAAAGTGTATCGTGCCTTCGTATCCGATTTTTAGCCTAAAATGTAGATCTATCGTGACTTTGTGTTCGACTTTTAGCGTGGTAAGAACTTTTAAAGATGAAAAAGGAAACTGAAAACGAGGATCGACATAGAACAATATGGATTTGATGGTGATTGAAGTTAGAAAATTAAAACGGGCGAGATGGAGATGGATACAGATTTGCCCATGTGACCAGCTTAGGCCAGGATTAGTCAGCACATCCGTGAAAGCTGATCATGGTCTGCCCTGGTCGCTATTTAGGCAAATTCTGAAACCTCCCCTTTAGAAAGAATAACAATTTCATCTAAGATATACAGCTTGGCTATGGTTTCAAAAGGTGAAATGACATTTGATTGTTCTTGTTCATTTGTTTTCTTTTTCTCCTTTTTTACATGTGATGTGATGGGCGACCATATCTACGGTCACCACACAAAAGAATGACCTGCTGCAAGGTTAAGCACACCCATTCGAATAAAACCATATTGCATTCCATCTATACCCTCCGTTTATCCGTATGTCCAATCAGCAACCTCTTTAATTTACACATTTTCTGATTATCTAGCTTAAAGCGACTCAACTGAGGTTTAAAAGCCTAAGAACATAAAATTTGAATTTTCGTTCATAAATGAGCTAGGTCACTTTTAACTGAAATATATGCAAAGATAGTCAAGAAATATACTTCGAAACCAATTGAAAATCGTATTTTTATGCTGTTCATAGCTCGATTTGTGTGAAAAGCGTTTAAACGCTTTTCATTTTAGTCATATTTTTACAATTTGAATAATTATTCTGGAAAAACGAAGTGCGCAAATGATCTGAAATTTTGTACAAAGATTACTGGTCTAAACCTACATCAAATGGTACATCTATCTGGAAAAAATAATTTCAGTTCCATCATTTCTAAAAACCTCAGTGGAGTCCCTTTAATATATTTTTCTAATGTTAAATCAAGACATTACCCGCATCCGTCTTGTTGATCTGGGCGATCTATGCAAGCAAAATTATGCTCACATTGTTTGTAGGTACAGCAGGAACTTGGTCGGTATGTAGCAAATGCTGTTATATAAGCCGTTTGTAGCATCAAAAGGATGACACAGACTATAAAAGCTTTCATCTTTTCTTCCTTTTTCTGTAGAAAGCGCAATAAGAAAAATATATTTAAGTTATTTTTAAAACTTGTTTGCCAAGAAAATGGTTTTACCAACCCTGCTGGTTAGGGCAGAATTTAGCCATGCGATCAGTGCTGACCAAAAGCAACCATCACACAAACTCTTGAAAGAAGACACAATTTTATACTCATAACTAACATTTTTTTGCCGATCGTTAAGTTAAAAAAAAACAAAAAACCAAAAAAAAAAAAAACAAAAAAAAAACGCAGTCATCCGATTTATCTTTATACCGTGCTTGTTTACGAAAAAATCCATTCAAATTATGTATGTGCATAGTCATAGCAAATAAAGATACACATTAACATTTCGGAAAAAGAAATTAGAAATTTGTCATGGTGGCTAATGAATCAAGGGGGAGAATCACGCCGTCACACAGGATCTTATTTCATGATGTTTTGTCCCGTACTTCATCGTCACCAGAATCGAAGCGAGAGAATTTTCCACCGGTTTGATCGTTGTAACGTACGGCTTCTTATCTGAAAACGTCAGATATTTGCACGACCTAGCCATACACTTACTTATTATAAATGAAAGTAACGTCATAATTAAAACAATTACATGCAGTTCATGAATTTGTCTATAATATTCTGGCATTTTTTCCACAAACGCCCCAATGAAAACAATCAATTTCTTTAAAATATGTATTGTAGGTATCAGCAATAAAAGAGTGACATTGAAATGTGCTTATTAATTTCTAGTGGTAAACATTTAAGTACTATGAAAAAGACCTTTTTACGACGCGGTCCGTTGCTATGAAAAATCGACCGGAATTAGAATTTTCTCGCGCATGCGCAATCTGCGTATGGCAAGAAATACTTCGCCCTACATAGAAATATAGTAGAAGTTCATAGACAATTCCGAGTTAGTTCAAGGTAAACGGTAGAAAATTATATAAAATAGCTTTCAACAAATATAAAAAAGATGACTTTATATATAGCTTTGTGGCGAAGAATGCCATAAAAAGGCATGGAAAAGATACTTGTTTAAGAATTTACGATCACGGAACTGACACTGAGATGTGGAAATATATCTATTAGCAAATGAAAAGTCAACTTATTTGCTGTTGAAATAGTTCATTTAAAAACAAAAGAAATTATATAACATGAAATGGAGATTAATTATCATTCAGAAAAAAAATATCAGAACAGGTGACAATGCATTTTTAGTGTTCAATATACCTGATCATATCCTTTATCCGATTTGCCTGTGATGCAAACAGAAAAAATTTAAGTGACATAAATAGATTTTAAATAATTATTTTTTTTTTCAAAATCTTGAGAAGTTAAAATGGGTTGTTTGGAAAAGATATAACACACATTTTATCCGCTTCTTCGTTATACATATTATTTTTAATAATGTACGTCACGCAATTTTTCTCTTCTCAAAATCCATAAACATTGATCGGTATATTTAAAAGTTACATAAATAACCATTTTAATAAGCGTAACTGATTTTTTTTAATGCGTTTATTTAAGGTCGCCGCCGGAAAGCCCATATGGGCGACCGTACACTCAAGTTGGGCAATCCTAGAGCGTCCCGCCGAGATTTTTCGTCGATTTTTTCCAGCTTTATTGGTGGAGGAAGACCCCAGGTGCCCCTCCGGGCATTATTTCAGGCACGAGCGGGCACCTGGGTAGAACCACCGACCTTCCGTAAGCCAGCTGGATGGCTTCCTCACATGAAAGATTTCGACCCGAGTGAGGATCGAACCTACAGCGGTGAGGGACCTGTGATCTCAAGTCAACGACCTTAACCACTCGGCAACGGAGGCCCCTAGCGTAACTGATTAACCATATCATGATATTTAAACGTCCCGGTTGAATGAACAAACGTTCGCGTGCCAATCTGTTTGACACTTGCCGCCTGACCAATCCAGTTATTCAAGGGAAGTGTACAATACAAATTGTGTAATATTATGTAATACAGGGGTAATAAAATTTTATGTTAAAACCCTGCAGTTTCAATTTAAATTACTGATGAAAAAGTCGTCTAATGATACCTTAAACAAAGACATGTGTGTGCCCGTTTTGACCATTGAATTATTACTCCCGCACATTTTCGTAAATCTGTTAAAAATAAATTCACGTTTTCAGTACTTACCGCCTTAAGTCATGCCAAAATCAATATTTTTTGGGTGACATAACATGAAATCGCATCTATTAAAGCCTTAAAGTATGATAAACTGTAGACATCGTTATTGCTTTTTGCCCTACGCAGAATGCGCATGCGCGAAATGCAACATTCGTTGCTATGGAAAATCGTATTGTAAAAATGTCTATATAATATTTCAAATCGGATTTGGATTTCGATGTTTTTATCCATGCCGGAAAACCCGTCTGAAACTTTTAATGCCAGCCTACCTTTATGCATGGAAAAGACCTGATCGATAAAACTATCTTTTATTTTCAAAACAGACTGATTTACAGAAAATCCATTTAGCAGAAAAATGCGCCGTACGTTATCATTTTTGGTAAATGCCACGATATTTATATTTACAGCGGTAAATCTAGCCAGAATGGGCATGGATGCTTAGATGGCGACATAATAAATTATTACAACTTCTTAAAGTCAGTGGTTTCAGTTAATATACATATATGTAAACGAAACAGCGGATTATAGATACCACGATCAAACCGGTAGAAAATTCTCTCGCTTCGAATCTGGTGACGCGCATTGGACAAAACATTATGAAAGAAAATCCTGTGTGCCCGGAAAATTGTAGAGTAGGTTATTGTATGTACCTTTACACTAGAACATCACGAATTTCAGAGAAAAAAGGGAAAACTTACTTGTCTGCTGTATCCGCCATCTTGTTTGCTTAGGTAACGAACGGCGTGATTCTCCCCCGTCTGAATTTAGTTCATTGAAAATATTGTCTCATTCAAACCAACTACCAGGATACTTCATTATCAGCTTTCAGGCACAAAAAGAAAATTACAGTGAAGAATTTTATATGTTTTTTTTGTTTGTTAAACTTTGAGAAGGGCCAAATAAAATGCTGCCTTGGCGAATGGCTGTTTATAACCATGCATTTGTGAAAATTTCAGTAAAATTGGAAGCGTTACGACTAAGAAATTCCATAACGCCTGTACTACGACTCGGTTTATAAAGTGATAGGACAAAATAGACTTAAGGTAGTCTTTCTGTTATGCTTTCAGGCCAAAGAAAAAATCTAACATCGTTCAAAATCGTAATAAATCGGTCATTTCCGGAACGTTGTTTTTCACAATATTCGGTATTCAATAATTTTTAACCGTTTATAACCGGAATTTAGTTCATAGCTATATAGTGGTAAATTTAAAAGGCCGCAACCGGTTTAGAATTAAATCTTGTGTTTTTTATTTAAATAAATGATTACTTAAGAAATACAAAAAGTAAGTTTATTTTGTTTTCTTAATTCAATTCAAGAAGAATCACGATAATAGAGCCGAAGTTTAGATATTATATTTTCTAAAGTGTCCGCGAGGTTGACACGTGTCGCTTTTACTAAATATACAGAATGGTTTCCTATATTATTATACAATTATTATCCAAATACTTTAAATGGTATAAAACAATGTTAAAAAAGTTTTTTATCCATTAATACGCTCGATTTATTTATTGGTGAGGTATAGCGATGTCACACATGTGCTTTTACATGTTGGCTATTTTAGGTATTTAATGCCTTATCAACTACATGTAATATAATAAGTACCACATAAACTTCAAGTAAAGTTTTGGAAGCTGAACAATATATTGTATTTTGTTCGATACACGGTATTTTTCTCTATAATAAAGTCATGATAGAAGCCGAATTATATGACGTTTGGGTTAGGGTCGTTAGGGTTTTATCTGACATATCGTTTGCTCGCAGATTCAAACCATGTGCACGGTTCGGGGTCTCCAATTGCAATATGCGCATATTTCAATCGTCAACGGGAAACGCAGACGAAAAAAGATACATGGAAATTCTGCCTTATCATTCTATTTACAAAAAATAACGTATTTACATTAATATACATATACTTTGAAAACGATATGTTTAAACCAAGGAAAAATAGTTCTTCTTTTGAAAGTATCTTTTGATCGAATTACATAATCGTACCAACTATAAGTGTAACACAATCTATTTTCGTTTTTATTTTGAATAAAATGTGTTTCAACCAAGCAAACATTATAATAATTTAAGATATATCTTTTGGTCGAATTACGTAACCAAATATACGTGTAACACAATGCAGTTTGATTTTGCATTTTTGCGCCATGAACTGTGAACGATCTGTCTTAGGATGATATCAAAACATATCCAATGATATATTTTTAACAAAATAGGTTTGCAATGGGTTTCGTAAACAAAAGTTGAGAAGAATAAAAAAGTTTACGCTCTTTGTGATTTGCAGAAAAAAATGCTAATGTGCGCGTTGTTACCGCAATTGACATAGCGCCATATCAGCACAGACTTTATACAGTCTGAAGTAAAGCGCAACAAGTTGACAAATTTATTATGAGCGGAAGAACGTGAAGTTATAAATGAAAAAGAATTTTGTGCCGGGAAAATAACTATAGATTGGGAAAATCCCACATTTGTCGAATTCTGGAAAACAACTTTTTTCGCAGTAAGTCTATAAAAGCATAGCTAAGCTGTAGCGCTAAAAAATTCTTTGTAGCGGGAAAATAGTTTGGAAAAGCCCGCATTTGCCAGGTACCGGATTACAAGTATTCCGTTGTAAGTCTTTAGGTACAAAGATTTCACCCCAGTGGAAGTATGGAAAACAAACCTAAATTTAAAATCAGGCCCCGGAAAATTCATTATCAAAACACAATTGTCGAATGCCATCGCACTGTTACATGAAAAGCATGACGAACTCGGTTTCCTTAATACAAAACCAAATAACGCGGAATTTTTCAATCAGAATTATATTTCTATGCAAGTTGGCTTCCTGTGCACATCAGAGTCGGTTACAAACTGCTTACATATGTGTTTAAGGCACTTCAAAAAATTAATTATTCGTTTATTTCAGTCTCTTTCTCACGTTTACAAATACAGAACATAAAATTCATATACATTTAAAATACATGTAAGACCAATCAACTGAGATTTTTAAGAGACATATGTTACTATTATCACATTTAATTTGTTCATTTACATATAAAACATATAAGAACTAGTATACTCTTGTTAATCTTATTTATTTTTAAGTCCTATAAAAAAGTAAAAGAAAAGAGGGGGAATAATTTGGCAAATGGACAGGCACCTACGTACATACATGTACGAAACATGCTAGACAATTATATCCCATCCTGACAACTTAGTTCCCAGAATGGTTGCTTAGCACTAGTTGTACCGCGAGAAAAGCGTCATCATTTGCTTAACATCTGCTGAAGTCCTCCCACTTTTTAAATCCCTTAAAATGCTCGGAAAATGTAAAACTAACTCTAAAATGGTCAGTTGCCATATTTACAGATGTTTTTTTTATGAAATATATAGCTTATACAACTCATTTTGACAGCGAAAGAAAAATTTGTTACAATAACATGTATGATTAAAAAAACAGAAAATCAAACCTGGCAAACAACAATAACAACAAAAAAAAACAATCCACTCTGTCTTGGTCAATAAAAATTATGACATTTCCTTATGAAATATATAGCTAATTCAGCCAATTTTGAAAGCAAAAGAAAAAAAAATATTACACTAATACATGTATGTTTAATAAAATATTTTCAAATCAAAGATAAAAAAATTAAAGATAATAAATAACATACAGCATGTATGTAGAGTTCGAACGTATGAGTGCAATTTTTAAAAGTAAACCACGGCGACTAAACACATACTTTGATAAGAATTTTTAAATATATACATGTATATTCAGTTAGGCTTCCGTCATCAGATCTAAATTTATAGTAACAACGTTTAACACAATTAAATTACATTGTTTCAGAATAAAATATTATTTTTCATTGCTTCTAAAAAAAACAAACTCCAAGCATAAAATAAAGTCACTTACAAGTATTTATATCGCCAAAATTGACCACACTGTTAATACTATCGTCTGCCTGTATCTTTCTTTTGTTACGTATTAAATGCGGGTAAAATACAAGCAAATAAACTGTTATAAAACGTCACGTGATTTAATATAGTCATATGTGACGTCAAATGATATCAGTATCTTTGATGTTGTCACACGTTAACATTTCTAAACTGCTTTCACGTGCGTACCGGGTGTCTGATATTTTTGTTATACTATACGCTGTATGTAATCAAAGTACTGAGCGCCCTGGGGTTTGATGCGGTCAGTGAACAACGAAGATGTTTTATAAAAATTTGTAAATATACCTATGACCGCAAATGGTTATATGAAAGGCATCGGTTTTGGGGTCTTTGAAAGGCAAAGCATGGTGCCAAAATAATTTTCCGACATGACTACTGCGCAGAGGAATTAAATAATATATGATACAACTATTAAATATTTCTAAATTGGAAGTAAAGTACATGGGTATTACACAGGTGGCAGTATGAGTGTTTGGATACCCACCCACCCTGCCCCTGGACCCCTGCTACAACCCTTAAAAATATTTCAACACTCTAAGGCTTACTATAAGATACCAAATACAACACCACCGATAAAATTTTATATATAAAAAAATCCACTTGCAAAATTATAGTGATAGAAAGGTGGAAAGTCTACTATATGTTATTTTTCAAAACACTGTGGAACACGGGAAATCGTCGTTTCGGCCACTAGGGCGAATTCTGGCGGGATTTCGCTGCATCATTCATTAACATCAATAAAAAGAACTAGAATTCCACAGCTTACATAATTCAAGTTCAACAAATATCAATATTCTATCGATTTTTTTATGTTTCACGGTATTTTTTTACTTGTCGTTGCCATTTAAGATTCTGATACCTGCGTTGTAATTCGCGATCTAATTGGACGAGCCAAATTGAACGGGGACAATGTGCGGGGATCGAAGTCAACGATCTTAATTAATAACTCGGCCACGGACGTCTTAAATGATCATGTAGATACATATGTATACATAAATAAACCTAATGGCCATTACAAAAGTACTTAATGTCTTAAACAAGAATGTCACTTACGAGGAAGGGCTTTACAAAGCAAGACAGAAGACAAAAATTAAGACAAATCCCCGTGGATTGTAAGCACTTCCATCATAGCAGTAGTCTTTATGGTTTTTTTTGGGTTTTTTTTTTGTGGAAACCATATTTACCAAAATCCACCTTTATACAATATTACGATATATTTAGTTACGCAAGAAAAGATTTTTTTCGTTATTAGACCCACCATCTTAGTTAATTTGAATATTGCATAAATAGCATGATGTAAATGATTCCGCGGTGATTTGAAACAAGCAAAACATATTTCAGGACTTTTTGCAAAATGTGTATATTTATACTAATGATAGAAGCATTTAATGAAATTAAATCTGTTTAACACGGCCTATACTTAGTACTTCAAATTAATCACATTACAAATATGATACTCTTGTTTAACTTTAATTAGGCCGTATGACAAATTAATGTTTTTTAATACATATAATGCACCCAAAACTACTGTAAAAAAAGAACAATCTTACTGCATAACATGTAATTTAAAGATTTAAACCACTGAATGCATTTTTGAAAGTGTATTCTAATTTGTTTAAGGTCAAGTGAAAGGTTACCGCAAATGGTTTTATGAAAGGCATCGGTTTTGGGGTCTTTGAAAGGCAAAGCATTGTGCCAAAATAATTTTTTTTAGACATGACTACTATGCAGAGGAATTAAATAATATATGATACAACTATTTAATATTTCTAAATTGGAAGTAAAGTACATGGGTATTACACAAGTGGCAGTATGAGTGTTTGGATACCCACCCCACCCTGCCCCTGGACCCCTGCTACAACCCTTAAAAAACTATTTCAGCACTCTATGGCTTACTATAAGATACCAAATACAAAACCACCGATAAAATTTTAAAAAAAATCTACTATCAAAATTATAGTTATAGAAAGGTGTAAGCCTACTATATGTTATTTTGCCTAACAATGTGGAACACGGGAAATCGTCGTTTCGGTGACTCAGGCGCATTCTGGCGGCATATCGCTGCATCATTCATTAACATCAATAAAAAGAACTAGAATTCCACAGCTTACATAATTCAAGTTCAACAAATATCATTATTCTATCGATTTTTTTATGTTTCACGGTATTTTTTTACTTGTCGTTGCCATTTAAGATTCTGATACCTGCGTTGTAATTCGCGATCTAATTGGACGAGCCAAATTGAACGGGGACAATGTGCGGGGATCGAAGTCAACGATCTTAATTAATAACTCGGCCACGGACGTCTTAAATGATCATGTAGATACATATGTATACATAAATAAACCTAATGGCCATTACAAAAGTACTTAATGTCTTAAACAAGAATGTCACTTACGAGGAAGGGCTTTACAAAGCAAGACAGAAGACAAAAATTAAGACAAATCCCCGTGGATTGTAAGCACTTCCATCATAGCAGTAGTCTTTATGGTTTTTTGGGGGTTTTTTTTTGTGGAAACCATATTTACCAAAATCCACCTTTATACAATATTACGATATATTTAGTTACGCAAGAAAAGATTTTTTTCGTTATTAGACCCACCATCTTAGTTAATTTGAATATTGCATAAATAGCATGATGTAAATGATTCCGCGGTGATTTGAAACAAGCAAATCATATTTCAGGACTTTTTGCAAATGTGTATATTTTATACTAATGATGGAAGCATTTAATGAAATTAAATCTGTTTAACACGGCCTACTTAGTACTTGAAATTAATCACATTACAAATATGATACTCTTGTTTAACTTTAACTAGGCCGTATGAAAAATTAATGTTTTTTCATACATATAATGCATCCAAAACTACTGTAAAAAAGAACAATCTTACTGCATAACATGTAATTTAAAGATTTAAACCACTGAATGCATTTTTGAAAGTGTATTCTAATTTGTTTAAGGTCAAGTGAAAGGTTACTCAAAGCAAAGATGATGTTTGCCACATTGATACAGCTTTCATTTAGACAATATTAACAACTGAGAAATAAATGTTGACAGAAGCGAATGGTTTTAAAACGTTCCTTAAAGCAGCACGCCTCCAGATGCATGTAAATTTTCATGAACATTTTGGAAGTGTATTTAAAAGTAAAATATTGTGAGGTGAACAAATAAAGTAATTTACATGTTGCAATCGGCACTTACAATAAAAGAAAATTACCAAAATATGGTCTATATATGCAAAAACAGCCCTTACTGCGTAAGTAACGCAATAGAAATATGATGATAAAATACTTCAAAACCAGTCTGAAACCGCACATAACATCCACGATAGGTAGTCACCTTCTCTATTCTAAGTCTTTCAAACAACCAATCATTGGCGAGATTTCATTATTTTGATAGCGATGAAGTTTCTAATTCTAACCCTTGGAAAACCAATAGTGTGGAGGTAATTTTCCCGATTTCGAGAACAAACATGTCGTTGTCTGTATAGCCGACAGGTAAACTGGCAAAACAATGTTGCCCATTAAAAATTGACTCCATTATTTCAACTTAATTATTATTATATTTTATTAGCCTCAAAAATTGGAGAGGTTTACATATTTACAAATTATATATAATGTAAATACAACAGAAGAGAATTATATACATATGCATTACATTGTAATATAAAAGATACAATAACATGAAATTCTAAAATTATGACTTGTGGGTGTTTATTATATACTTATAAATGAAATATTGAGAAATATTGATGAAATAAAATGTGTATTTTCATTTTCGTATTTTCACTGTAAAAATTTATTTTTCACTGCAGTTTTCCGTATTTTCACGGGTGTCTTGCCGGACTACTTTCTTTTAAATTCTGCCAGTACACAAAATTTAAGGGAAAGTCTTTTAAATTTTAATGTCAAAAAAGAGAAAACGTATATAGTAAACAGAAAATTCAAGTTTTATCTATAAATACATGATTTATTTTCATCTTGTGGCATGAAAATTACCATATTTCACTCGTGGCTACCGCCACTCATGAAATATTTATTTTCATACCACTCGATGAAAATAAATCATGTATTTATAGACAAAACTTGAATATCCTCTATACATTGTTGTCTTAAACAAAGCGAAGTTAAGACTATGTTTTAAATCGTTCATTTTAAACATGAACAGTGGTATATTCAAATAAACAAAGCTACAAAGTCCCGTACCAATAACTGAACCTTAATCGAAAAACGAAAAAGAAGGTACAGTCTATGTGGTCATGCTTTATAAATGACTATCAATAGACGGATGTCATTAGAATTATACATAAATAAATCAATGATCCTAATTATTGAAAAAAAAAAATAACAGGGAGCATGTAAATAAAAAATAACTATACAGTTAATGTCTGAGAAAATACTACATGTACTAAAAAGCGATAAAGCTGCCTGCTTCTATTTTTTTTTAAAGGGACTCCACTGAGGTTTTTTGACATGATGGGACTGAAAATATTTTTTCCAGATAAATGTACCATGTTGGTTTAGACCTTTAATCTTTGTGCAAAATTTCAGATCAATCGCGCACTTCGTTTTATCCAGAATAAAGATTCAAATTGTAAAACAATGACCAAAAATGAAAAGCGTTTAAACGTTTTTCACTCAAATCGGGCTTAGGAAAGCATAAAAATACGATTTTCAATTTATTTCAATGAATATTTCTTAACTATCTTCGCATATATTTCTGTTTAAAGTGCCCCAGCTCATTTCTGTAAGAAATTCAAATGTTATGTTTTTGGCTTTTAAACCTCAGTGGAGTCCCTTTAACGTGAAGATAAAAGTTTTGCAAGCGCGATAGCAATATGAAAGTTGGCAAGTACATTATCAATAATTTTACATGAGATATGTAAAAACATTTTACATTGATTTATCTGTAGTCACAGCAAATAAATCTGCCGTGTTGGTCAAAACCTAAATTTCAAATCAGTGAAGTCACTTTAAAATATTATATTTTACATACACATAAATCTTTAGTTTTAGAATTCCTAATCTAGCACTGACGAATGTGACAAAGAAAAGAAACAAAATATAAGCTTTTTTACGATCATATCGGAAATAATGTTTCAATAAAAATGATATGTTGACACCTGAAATCTAAAAATGTCATAAAAATATTTTGTTTAAGTCATAAATCAGACAAGATTCTTAACAAATA
Organism: Ruditapes philippinarum; assembly: GCF_026571515.1. Classification (NCBI taxonomy): domain Eukaryota; kingdom Metazoa; phylum Mollusca; class Bivalvia; order Venerida; family Veneridae; genus Ruditapes; species Ruditapes philippinarum. Next base: position 6,028 of record NW_026861686.1, on the reverse strand, counting down.
GTTTTAATGATCAATCGATATTCGATCAGATAGATGCACGTGAACTATCGATCTATGATAAAAACAAACAATATTGATCTGTAATCATCGCTAATTATCATAACAATAGATACTAATAATAATTTGATGGCGAGTTAATTATGCCGCTGTGATGTTTTTAACGCCGGTCGGGGCGATGACGGCGGCGACTTTACTAGCTCAATGTTATCAACATCAATCAAACAATCTCGTCACAGTTTGCTGATTCATTGAGCTGTTTTCAAAATTGATCTAGACTAGATGTCTTTGCTGGTATAAATAGCAAACATTTTGTATTCTAATAATTCAGGCTATTGCATTATTTCAAGATAAAATTAATTCACAAATAATAAATCTTAATATAACTTCTTCTAAAATGCCTCCAGTACCCTCAGATTTCACTGACGTGACCATGGCAAGGAATCCAAGGTAAAGTAGCAACACTAATTATTAATTCTTTGTTAATTTAAAAAAAGATTTATTTTAAATCTTTTCTTTTTTAAAAGGAGCAGAAAAAATGTATCTATCTATAAAATCTCAATGACAAATTGTTATTTAATGTTTGAAGTCTATTTATTTTCAGAACGAGGTTGGATTTCGGACTTTCTTCAAAGGAAATAAAAGGAACAATAAAGCATTATTCGGAAACCTTCGGCTGTTCTCCTACATTAAAGAAAAAACAGTGCTTCACATCAACACCCAAACCAGAAGTGACAACTTTTAGCCCAATATCCAGCATCATACAAGCTGTTGATAAGCTGTCTACAGAATCTGACCTTATTGCAGACGGATCACGTGTCAATATTCTACCCATAATTCCAGGAAAGCATAGCGATCTTAGCGCCATCTCACCGGAAACGATGTCTGGCGTTCTTGGTGGCGTTTACGACAGAAGTTTGGACAAAGTTACGATTATAGATTGTAGATATCCATACGAATTCGAAGGCGGTCATATTAAGGTAAAGTTAATATGAATTATATTGTTAATGTGAATTTTTTGATGATTTCAGTAATTGTCGCCATTTTGTGATGTGCTAATTAATAATTTCTGATAACTATTTATTTTGTTCTTACAGGGAGCAATTAACCTTTATACAAAAGAATCAATCAAACAATTCCTTGAAGAAACAGCGACTTCATTCACAAGCAACCACGTTCTCATCTTCCATTGTGAGTTTTCGTCAGAAAGAGGTCCAAAAATGTAAGGCAACTGTAAATTTTATATGTTATACTAAGAATACATATTTAAAAAAACGTGAAACACCTAAAGGTTTTCTCCACCAGTAAAGCTGGAAAGCTATTGAATAAATGTAAAACAGAGTAAGCATTTCTCTTCGATGTTCAACGATTTCACAAATTAAATAAATACGTTTATTAATGTTGTTCAAACTTCAACAATACAAATTCTCCCTTTGAATATTTCAGGTATCGCCACTTAAGGGCTCTAGATCGAGATTTGAACAAAGACAACTACCCTCGACTCAACTTTCCCGAGATTTATCTCTTAGAAGGAGGTTATAAAGCTTTCTTCTACTCTCACAAAGTAAGTTAATACAAGGTTTATCATTTCGATAAAGTATAGTTTAGTTCTAAAGCTTGTCTGTGTGCTTTTCCATTGCTTTACTATTTGAAATGATAATTATTTCTTAAGAACAAAAAGATAAAAGTTAGAAGACGCCTATTTATAGAAATGCACAAAGTTTAACTTTCTATCCGTTTTCTTCCAGGAACACTGTTTCCCACAGCAATGTTGCTCAAGGAACATAAAGACGACTTACGTCACTTCCGGGTAAAGTCAAAGTCATGGTCAGCAGGCGATAAATCACGTCAAACTTCAGTTTCCGGCAAGGGACTTCGGCTTGTATTTTGATTGGGCGACTCGTTAACAAACTGTACACAAGTGCTTTGTTAAAAGCTCCACCCTGTTAGCTCAATTGATAAAGCGTTGAACTGTGAATCGGGCGACTCGGGATCGATTCCCGGACGGTGCATGTCTCTTTCGTTGTGATTAAAAGAAATACTTTGTACGGTCATTCGCACTGTACTTATGTTCCGGCATATACAGAAGTTCCTTTCAAAAGTGAAGGCACCTACTAAACTGCTCTACAGCCTGTCTAGGAACGATGCGGTGGTTAAATCGTGCTCTGGTAAATTCAAGGTGAACTAATGCCTATTAAACTATTAAAATCACCACCGAGTTTTGTGAACATTGACGATGCCTTTTATCTGAAATAAAGGAATTTTCAAAAACTTTTTCATACAAATGTGAGCTCGATAAAATAGTTTGACAAGTATAGAAGTTTTTCCCTCTTTTTCACTCCATGTGTTCCTGTCCGTTCTGTCTTTTATTTATCACGACTGTCTTGTTATGCTTTTTTATTATTGTTATAAATGAACGTTGTTACATTTTGTTTTTTGTTGTTTTTTTTTTTCTGTTAAGACATATTTTGTTGTTAAATATCACTTTATATTTACGTTATGTTACTGATTATATCATAATAAAAATACCATATCAAGTATTTGCTTTCTTTTGATTTTAGAATAATATGTTAAGTGATATAAACTCGTATATACTCGTATGTCAAAGGTAGTAGAAAATCTATTGACAAAATGATACCATTGAAAGTTTAAATGATAACCTTTGAACTTTGGTGATGTAACATTAACACGTATTGCTCTCATGCCATTAACTATAACTTGATCACCATAGTGATATGCTGAGCGTCTTTATTTTTGTGCCCCTACTTTGAGGGCGGGGGGAGGTTAAGATTTCCCCTAGCGTCCATCAGTCCGTCGTCCGTTCTCATTTTGTGTCGCATGTAGCTCAAAAAGTATTTGACCTAGAGTGATGAAACTTTACACGATAGTTGCTCAGCATGTGTTGTTGTGCACCTTGGTATTTTTGTGTGATTTATACAGTATTTGTAGAGTAAAAGCCCTTGACTAAGTAAAAAATTGCAATTTTCAACTTGTGTCGCATGTAACAAAAAAAGTGTTTGACCTAGAGTCATGAAACTTTACAGGAATATTGATTAGCGTGTGCAATTGTGCACCTGGGTTTCACGTGTGGATTTATTCTGTTTTGTCAGAGTAATAGCCCTTGACTTGTTTTTTTGTGTGGATTTATTTAGTATTTGTAGAGTTATTGGTCTTGACTAAGTAAAAATTTGAAATTTTCAACTTGTGTCGCACGCAGCTCAAAAAGTATTTGACCTAGGGTCATGAAACTTTACAAGAATGTTGATCAGCATGTGTAGTTGTGCACCTGGTTATTTTCGTGTAGATTTATTAAGTATTTGTAGATTAATTGCCCTTGACTTAGTAAAAATGTGCAATTTTCAACTTGGGTCACACTTGCTCCAAACAGTATTTGACATAGCGTCATGAAACTTCAGCATGTGAAGTTGAGCACCTGGGGTTTCGCTTGTGAATTTATTCTGTTTTGTCAGAGTTATTGTCCTTGACTTATTGGAAATTTGCAATTTTCAACTTGTGTCGGACGTAGCTCAATAAGAATTTGACATAGAGCCATGAAACTTGGTCAGCATGTGTAGTTGTGCACCTTGGGTTTCGCTTGTAGATTTATCCAGTATTTGAAGAGTTATAGCCCTTGGCTTAGTAAAAACCGTCCCATAATGTTGTAATATTTGATCTTCGAGTGCTTGAGTTAGAATAAACCAACTTTACAAGAATAATGATCAACAACACTGTGAAGTTATGCACCTGGAATTTTGCATGTGGATTTTTCAGTTTATTGAGTTATTGCCCTTGACTTAGTATAAATTTTGCAATTTTCAACTTGTTCATGCATAGCTCAAAAAGTATTTGACCTGTAGGCTTGAAAGTTTACAAGAATGTTGGTCAGCATGTGTACTTATGCACCTTGGGGCTTGCTTGTGGATTTATTCAGTATTTGTAAAGATTTTTTAGTTTTCAACTTGTGGCAGGTATATCCAAAACAAATTGACCTAGAGTCAAAAGATTGACAAGACAGCGGAGTGTGGGGGCACCCGTGTCATATGGACACATTTCTAGTTAATTATGTGTTTTATTATTATTATCTCAGATGCAGTGATAGCATACATTTGGCATTTTACAATGATAGCATACATATGGCATTTTACAATGACAGCATATATATGGCATTTTACAATGACAGCATATATATGGCATTTTACAATGATAGCATATATATGGCATTTTACAATGATAGCACATATATGGCATTTTACAATGACAGCATATGTATGGCATTTTACAATGATAGCACATATATGGCATTTTACAATGATAGCACATATATGGCATTTTACAATGATAGCACATATATGGCATTTTACAATGATAGCACATATATGGCATTTTACAATGATAGCACATATATGGCATTTTACAATGATAGCATATATATGCGGTTAATATTAGGAGTTAAATTATTTTAAAATAGAACGATACAATCGACAATTTCACACAATATTTGAGACGTTCATTATCATACTTTATTTCATGCTTTCGAGAGTTTTATTGTAATATATCAGATGATTATATTCCGATAAACCACTAGTGAAATTTATAAAATATAACTTTCACTGTAGCCGGACTATATTTGAATGCGGATGTGATGACGTCACAAAGGAGAATGCGCGACGTTACGCGGCAAAATCAGTAATAAGATACTTGAAATCATTTATAAAGCATGAAATAAAAAGAAAATTTATTTGTTTTACATATAAGATTGAAATATATTTCATTCGTGAACACCAGCTATTATATTTTCACTCGTGGCTTCGCCACTCGTGAAAATATTGCTTCTGGTGTTCACTCAGTGAAATTATATTTATTTCAATCTTACATGCAAAACAAACAAATATCCTCTATATAAATCAAAACATTGTACATTGTTAAAGATAAGATATCAAGATAATTATAATTATCTAACAGCAGTATAGATTTCATCTTCTAGAATATGTTTTATTATTATATACAATACCAAATATTAATCTTATTATATCAGCAGTCAGCAAAACTGTTAATGGTAATACTGCCGATAAAAGATAAGACATTTTCAATTTTGCCGTGATGGGTTTCTTTTAAGGGATATATTCTGTTTTTCTCTATTGTATTTGGGGAAATGCAATTTTGAATAGTCATGAACTATGTTGTTGTTTTCGTCGTCGATTTTTACGTTGTCGTTGCTTTTCTTTTTTTTTGTACGGGTCGATCAATTTTTTATATATTCATGGACGCTAATAATAACTTAATAATTAATCCAGACATTATTAAGAATTTTTGCTATTTCGGAGAAAAATTTAATACTATTTTGAATGTATTGTGATTTAAAAAAAAAAATTTGTTGATTATATGTATCGCCATAGCAACCCTATGCCGTCCGAACGCCGCAGCTTAAAAAAAGTTATGTTTTGAGGTTCTTATTTACAGTTATACGATAATAAGGCACAAAGCTCTCGCCCCAAAGAGTATGGCCTCCAGTTTCCGCCTGGTATGGTCCTTTTTTTGTGGGTTTTTATACAAAGCTTTAAAGTTTCCGTAAAACCTTTTGAAACTATGTTCTATAAACATACAAATGAACACTAAGCAATGGTTTTACAACTTCATTGAGTGGACAAATAAAAACTTTCGAGAGATTAAATGTTACTTTTTCGCACATTTATTTTGTGAAGAACTATTTTCTTATTTGATAGGTGAATAGTGAACTTCATAATAATAATTGAGCCGCGTCACGACAAAACCAATATAATGGGTTTGCGACCAGCATGGGTCCAGACCAGCCTGTGCATCCGCGCAGTCTGATCAGGATCCATGCTGTTCGCTTACAAACGCTAAAACAAATAGAGAAACTGATAGCGAACAGCATGGATCCTGATACGACTGCGCGGATGCGCAGGCTGGTCTCGGACCATGCTGGTTGCAAACCCATTATGTTGGTTTTGTCATGGCGCGGCTCAGATTATTATACTGAAAATCATTTAATATAAGATATTAAATTAAT
>NW_026861685.1:0-54176 GCF_026571515.1 Ruditapes philippinarum | reverse complement strand
AAGGTATAGGTTCTATATCTTATTCTAGCTTACGTAATCTTATGTTTCTATCATTCTAGTCTTGTTTTGTTCGTGCCCGAAATTAGGCACGGAAAGGCACCTGAGGTTTTCTTCCACCAGTGAAACTGGAACGTCGCCATATGGCCAATACTGTGTCGGTGTGACGTAAAACCCAACCAACCAAACAACCAAAACAAACAAACAAAATAAAAACATTACCTATTTTCGAGTCCGCAATTTGTGTTTCTATTATGGACCGAAATAGCAGACTTGCTGTAAGCACACATCTATGAAATCTTTTTCTCTGAAAATTAAAGTCAACTTAATGATAAGCATATCATGGCAAATGACGTTTAGATATATTTTGAATTAAGAAAATGCATGATATGTATTTAGACTTTTGTTAACTTACCCAATCACCCATTGTGACTGTGACGTCACAAAACTCGGATTGCTCCTCAACTTGTTGAACAAGACATTCGAAATTTGACTCAGGGTCGTGTTTGTATTCTTGAACCTCCATTTCCTGTGAAAAATACATTATGTTATTCTCTTACGAAAAAAAAAAAACAACAAAAAAAACCAAACAAAACAACAACAACAACAACAACATCAAAACATTCTTTCTATGTACCAAGCGACAAAATTACGCAAAAACATGCGCATGCGTAGAAAAGGCAAATGTTACTGATCCAAAGCCAGCCTATTCACAAACCACCGAGATTGCGTAATTTCATATCATACAATGACTATTCAAAAGTGATAATTTAAATATCATTATTCATAATATATACGGACATGATAAAAGACACTAACGGCATTTGTTTTAGTAGTCGATCGTAGAAGTTGAAATAATATAATACGACTATACCACTCCATTGTTCTCTATCAATTACTGTAACTCTGTAAAACTGTAAACAAACATTTAATAAATGTCAACTCCTCCTTGGCATTTGTAGTTCACCATATAAAAATGTATTTAAAACTTAGTTTACACATTGAAAGTTGCCTCAAATTATTTCAAATTACAATGATAATAAATGCCTTTCATGTTGTATTCGAAATTGTTTAAATAATTGCACTTCAACGATTCCCTTGTTGCCTAACGAAAAGTCTTTACGCCAAATGCATTACATATTTCCGCGATTACATGTAAATAAAAATACACTTTCGGTTTATCCATTTTCGTTTTTATTACCGTTCGGTAAACAATAAAAACACTTGCGATATTGAATTGGTTTAATTACAAATTATTTCCTTATAAATCAATATATATCTTTACATAGTACATGTATAGATGATTTGTAATTCTATTAAGGATTAATTTTGTAAATTCTTACCTTCCAATAGGACTTTATACATATTACGTAGCATCTAAAAATAGCTTGGAAATTCCATGAAAGGAAGTTTTTATGTTCATGGTATGTCGTATCTATGACAAATCTAGATAACTATTCGGTTGTGATCTCATACATTGTTAATCTATAAATATCTCTAAACATAAATTAAATATTTATCACGGAAGGTCTATCTAAGTGGTTTAGTAGTAAACGTGTATGAGTTAAAGAAAATATAAAATAACAGCTTACTGGTGTAGGGATATTTAAAATGAGGAATCACTTTTAGCTGATATAATCTTTATTCTTTGAACGCCTGGATTTCTACAAGTGGATAAGGTAAAATGTAATCTTTTCATTCCTGTAATCAATATCCGTCAAATCGTACTTTACAGTTTTAAACTTTACTATTTAATAATAGAACGAATGTTATGGGATTACAACTTGTTTATCACCACCAGTTATGCATTTCACAATATTAGGTATATCTATATCATAAGTGATTTAAATCATACTATATTCGTTATCTTTGTTACTAAGTTTTGTCGCACTACGTGGCCTGGATTTTTATAAAGTTTGTAAGGTAAAATGTTGTACTTTCCTTTCTAAATAATTAATAACTAGTCATAAAAAACTTGATGTGTTTATTTTTAAAAGTACGATTACTATTATACAAACAAATCTTATCTTTATAAGCACTTGATGGTATTTTTTTTTATCGACTACCCTTTGTGACCGACTACCCGCCGTGATTTAATATTTTTTATCTATAACACAACGCCACACACATTTATTCAATTTCTATTTATTAAAAATTCTTACCCGACAAAATTGTCTATATATCTTATTTTGTTTGTATATAAATTTAACTTTAAACAACTTTAAGTTTTTTTTCTTCTTCGCCAGTTTTTTTTCAAGCACTTTTGGATTCTGAACGTCTTCTAGAATAATCTTTTTGTTTTTCTTCCACTTAAAAACCCTTTTATTCGGAATTTGCGTGCGAACGCTGGGAACTTAAAGATAAAAAATATAAAATTCACGGGGGTTTTGGTGGGGTTACAAAAGGGAAATTTTTTAGATAAAAAAAAATTTTTTTGCGATCAAATTTCCTTTGTTTTAAAACTAAATTTTTAAAATTTCCTAACTTTTTTTAAACCAATTTTTAAACTTTTTTTTTGTTTTTAGAAATTTTTTAATTTTAAGGAAATTTTATAAATTTTTTTGGGAAAATTTTTTTAAATTTTTTTTGAAATTTTTAAATATTTTTAATAATCTTTTTCAAAGTTTTAGCGCCCTTAAAATATGCATACAATATTACAATAACAAAACAACAACAACAATTAGAATAACATACTATTATGTTACAATTTCAGCCATGTTTGGACAACTTGATTACAGGGACAGAAGGAATAGCGGATTAAGACCTGGCTCCAAATTTAGATATCTCGTCGAACAAGTTCATGAACAATCTCCGTTGTGTGACTTTACAGTGAAAGTTAAATCATGGGTAAGAAAATTATTCATAGTCAATTTATAAATCGTTTCAATTCCGTCATAAATTGATGCAAGTTTTAAGTCTTGATTTAAGCGTTTGATTCTCAGCGTTTGTTTTATTACCTGATTTGAAAATTTTCATTCAAAATAATATCTCTTAAAATTGTTGAAAATAACAATAAGTAAATAGTCTTAAAACAAGAAAATCAAGTTTTAAAGCCATCACGAATACTGTCCATTGGCTTCTGGGACTCGATTAGACGTATGCTAATTAATTAATTTATTTTAATGCACTGATATAGAATGATTTACAGTGAAACCTGATGTTAATAAAATATTACTCCGAAGTAGGCTAATACACATAAGAACAATTAATTGTTCAAATAAAAAATTGAGATGTCGCTTAATTCAAAATATCCCCATTTCATGTTAAATAATGACCTTTACTTAAGCAAGTGCTAGGAGTCGTTGACGGTAACTTGCCCTATTAAGTACCGCCCATAAACAGGCTTAACCAAACGGAACCTTAGCGTTTTTGATTTCGCTGTTTTGGACGTTCCTAAGGAATTCGTTATTTTTCTTTGTTTGGCTTTATTATAGCCCATAATGTCTTTCATATATTCTTCAGACAAAACGATTTCATCGATGCGTGCTTGTCTCATGTCCTTTTTTTGATAGAGCGATGAGAGGAAATTTTACAGAAAAGCGAACAGGTAAACAACTCTTATTTGTATTGAGTATAACAGTCATTTCGTCTTGATTTTAGAAACCAATGTATTCTTTAATATCGCAGATCTATTTAAATTGAAACATAAATAATATAAGGTTACCTAAATAATACTAAATGAGTTTTACATACTTAAATTTAAGTAAATCAAACGAAATTAAGTATACAAATCTAAGTGCATTTTCTGAGTTTAGTGTAATACAATTTTTTATTGTTGTTATCATGAAAGGGGTATAAGACATGTTGCTCATCACACATGTCGAGTGCAACATTATTTTGTATTTCCGATTACACCCTGATACATTTATTGTAGGACTGGTGGATGTAAGTGTTGGTACCCCAGATTCAGTTGAGATGGCAATCATGTACCTATATGGCGTTGTGCCAGATATAAGCATAGACAATGTAAAGCTTCTTCTTCAACAAGCAGAATACTTTATGATTGAAGGTCTTAAAACTACTTGCATCAATTGGCTTCGTGATTTTGAAATTACGGAAAAAACTTACATTTATGTACTGAAACTCGCTTCGGTGTACAATTTCGAAGTTCCAAATGGTATGGCTTACATAGAAAGCCATCTGCCCGAAGTTTTCAAAACCGAAGATGCACTGTATTTTTCAAGGGAATTAATCCAAAAGCTATTTACTGACGAACGACTCTCTTATGTATCAATGGACGAACGTTTATCGTTTTTAATGCACTGGGTCAAAATTAACTCGTATGAGACAAAAGCAAATGTTAAGGAACTATTTGACACAATTGATTTACAAGATATTACCGACTCTCTTTTGCGTGAAGCTTCTTGTGTTGGCATATTGAATGAGAATATGTTTTCAAGCGATGTGGAAAGCACATTACATGGAGGTGAATGTAAATGTGATGTTTTGATCATGACCGGTGAGAAAGGTTCCCTCTTGTGCTTTAATCCTCAAAACGACACGTGGTATAAACTGATTCCTGAAAACAGCAACGACATTCTTTATAGAAATATTTCTGGCATACGGAACACAAAACCTGAGCTTTATTTTACTAAAGGGGAAGGTCACATGATGCCAATGGTAACAACCTTGAATATAATAACTAACGAAATAAACACATACAAGTTTACGCTGAAAGACGAGGACATATCTAGGGAAACAATAACAAATGTATGCCTAGCAGATAACACCTTGCTCGTTCTCACCAGAAAACATGTTCAAATTATAGAAACACTTGCTGGTAATCAAACTAAAAATAAAAAAATTGATGCTGATTGCCCTGGTACTTCATCAAGTCACATCGATTTAGAATCATCACAAAAAAGAGTCAGAATACCGATCATTTGTGATGATGAAAGATTATACCCAGAACATTTTAGGAGCGAGGACCAGAATATAACTGTGAAGGACACGGTTAATACCGCAGTTCATGCTGGCAGTGTTACAAATGAAAATGTAGAAGTAGTACCAATATTTTATTTGCGAAACATTGACATTTCACGAGTATGTTTAAACAGCACACTTTCTACAGTGGCTTTACTTCCAAAAGACCAAAGGTCTGTGATACTGTTTGATCTTATAAGTTACAAAATGGAAACATTTTGTTTAGAGCAAGCAACTCATTATAAAATGTCTACGACAAACAAAGGATTTGTTATATATAACAACAAACGTTGTTATTGTTTGACAAATATGTACTGGTCACTACCATCTCAAAGGTACCTGATTGAGCTCTTTGAGCTTGAATCCGATGACCATAGGACAGACTACCTGTTTTGCAATGGTTTTTGGGTCAAGTTTTTAAAAATAGTATCTTATATTGATCCAAATTTAGAAATGAGCTTTATTCGCCACGAAGAACTTCTAATGAGTAAAAGCCCTACAGACTTAAAAACTTATAAACTCTTATCAAGCAATGAAATGTTTGGTGTGCAATTATCAAAGAAGAAGCTACGCTGTCACATCCATTGTCCACACTGTAAATATTCTCAGCGACAAAGCTCCTATAAGGCTTCCAGAATATATTTCAGATATACAGACCCAGACGACCAGATTTAAAATTTGATTCAGCAGTTCACGTGTTGGCGAAGCAAAATATCCTACGAATTGTCCGTCCGTTAAACACTTTTACCACATGGATGAACTAAACAAAAAGTGCTGAGAACAAACATATTTTATATTACTTCCTGGTTTGTGACCTTCTGAATTATTGATCACTCACAATTAGTCACCAGAATTCTTTGGCTTTGATATTTCAATATTTTGTAAGAATCATTTTAACGATTTGACATCCTAAGGTTTATAACGTGACCATCTAGCTATACTGCCAGGGAAGACTTTCACAAGTCCCCGACGATATTTGAAACTACAGCGGTGAAGGACAAGTGATTGGAAGTGATTTGAAGTTAGTGACATTAACCGCTCGGCCATGAAGGCACTTAGTTCTGTATAATCAAAGATATTTGTTCGTAATTATTTTAGAGATCAGCCATTATTTCTTTGTTTCTTTCATAAAAAAGAGCAGGGAAATAAAGTACCGAAAAAGTTGTTTGTAAGGTTTTTTTCAATATTAAAAACGTAGCATTCTTAAATCTTTAACTTGATTTGTGTTAAAGCAATTTCCTCAACTATGGATGCAACAATCTTTAAGCTTGAATCCGATGACAAAATACGTTTTTGCAATGGTTTATGTTTAAGTTTTACTACAAAATATGCTATAGTGATCAAAACTTAGAAATGAGATATTCTAACGAGTGAATGCCCAAATATTTGAAATGGACTAAAATATATAAGGTGATGCATAAACTCTTATCGAGCAACGGACTTTTAGTTATGCAATTATCAAAGAAAAAAGCTACTGTGTCACATCAATTGTCCGCACTGTAAATGTTTTCAGCAACAATTCCTATCCGACTTTTGGAATCAGTCAAATAAAAAGGACCCTAAGGACCAGATTTTAAATGTATCTCAACAGCTACGTAGAGTTCAGTTGCTGGAAAAGCGTAAATCCTACGAATGTCCCGTCTGTTTAACGTTTATAAAGCACTTCTACCAATTGGAGAACTAAATTTAAACATGTTAAGCAAAACATGTACTAGTATTCAGTGCCGCCGTGTTTGATGACGTTCATATGAAATTATCTATCACACACAATTAAATGTCAGAATTCCATCACTATGATATTTTGATATATGCATTTACGAATCATCTTACTTTTGATATTATCCTGTTTTTAGGTTGCTTTACTGGTGATGCATGCATTATTTCATGCACTTAGTCTAGTGTCCACGTGAGTAAAATCACCGGCCATCTGTAAGCTATCGAGGTAACTACGATACATTAAAGAATCTAAAGTCCTATGAGGTATTCGGATCAACAGCGGTGTGTGACAAGTGATTTGATGTCATTGACCTTAACCTTTGATGCCCTTAGCGCTGTATCAAGGATAATCGTTTAAAGTTATATAAAAAATAAAACTATGTACCATCATTCTTTAATCTAATGTTAACGTTTGTGCTACGTATTTCCTCAATATTTGGACGGCATCACAAATATTCTATATTTGTAGCCGATAAACGAAGACAGTTTTCAGCAACAAAACTAGTAGTCACAAATAATTACATCCTGGTATTTATCTAAGCCTGTTTAAGGAAGAGCAGGAGATAAACTCAGATGTCCACTCATAACAGATATGATTTATAATAAGACGACCGAATCAATGGCTTTTAACCTGATGATGATTAACCTGTCCGTGCTCTGTCTTTGCCCTGTCCTATTTTTGTTTTGGGTCCGCCTGGGCTCCTTGCCACTGGTTCTTGGTGCTGGGTCATATGGGGGTTGCGTTCATTGAACGCCGCCTTTCCTTGTTGATCTTGTTTATCATATGTTTTACTTCCATTAATGCTCGTAAGTCGTCATATATCGTTTTCAAAAACAGTGCCAAACTCTTTACATAGGTAATCCTAATCTTATCCTCAATTAAATAGTGAGCAGATTACGAACAAATAATACTCTAGGGATAAATGTTAACTATTAACTAACCTCAAACAAAATAAATGCAATAAATAGGTAAAATTAAGACTGTATGAGGAAAAATGACATAGACCTCATACATTGATATCGACCTGAAACTTCATAATGTATAGAGGTTTATCTAATTTAGGTACATACAATTACAAACAAGAATACTGAAGTTATTGTATTAGGACCTCATTATGAATCGGGGCTTGAAAAATCATAAAATTTAATTGATTATTGATACGTTATTGAAATTAAGGCATTCCATTCAACACAAAAGATCTGCAACATATAAACATTTACATATCTGCACACATGTTACTTTTAGTATTAATTGAGATTTGTGATGCTTAAATATTGTAAAACTTAAGCTGTGGTTCTCTGTTTATTTGATCGTATTATGAAATAATATCGTATTGAAGTACTTTTAAATATCTTGTGTACAGATATCGTGATAAAGAGAAAACTTGAAGTTATTTGCTTCCTTAACTGTACAAATATAACGTAAGCTTTTGTTACAAACAGACGTAAATGCACTGTATTTGTTTACAATCACTTTGATCTAAGAATTTGCAGTCGACCAATTATTTTTTTACTATTTATTTTGCCTGTAAACACAGTACCCAGCGCATTTTTAAATGAATATCTATGCTTTTAATTTACAAGTTCATAAAATATATATTTGTAAAGTATCTTTAATGCAGGGTTTTGTACCTTTTAATTGATAGATAATAAGATTCGACAATCCTTACAATTTACAGCACTAAGCACATCTAATATTAAACAACATCAATAGAGAAAAACATCATTTGTAAAATTCTTTAAATTTAAAGAAACAAAACTTGAAACTTTTTATGTTTCGAGAAAATGTATTTCATGAATAATTTTCCTCAGTAGTAATTATAGAAATACACGTCAAACTCCCTATATTCAGACCGATTTTATAGAGATTCCTCGTTTTCAATAACATGTGGAACAGGTAAACTAGCACCATTATTATTGAGGGCTACATTTGTGCAAAGAAACAGGTGTTTAATCTAGCTGGAGAAATTGTAAAAAGGAGGATCCAGGCAGTTGTGTTGGTCCAATGCTAGTTTGCACACACGTGTTTTGACCTTTTAACATTTTACAAGTGTATCTTCTTTTCCTTGCTGTTCCAATAATATCATTCCTCATTTCTCAATTCTGTCTCTGATATTCCACCATCAGCAATACTGAAGTAATATGTGTTCATATGTGAACAAATGTTTCTAAACTGATATTGACCACAAACGGTTCACAGAATCCACACTCTTCACAATAACAGTAGACTTCAGGACTGTTATTTTGTACGCAAGTATTCATAAAATATTTCCTGTGCATATATGTCTATCCGAAATCAGGCATTCTGTCCGTTAACAATTACCATCGATTTTACGATAATTGAATAATTCAAAGTAGTTTACCCTATCTGATATTATTAAAACAATTTGCCTATTGTTTTCATTGGTTTCTTCAATTATCATACCTTCCAAATTAATACTTTTTTAAAAGCGATAAATACTTTACATGCTTGAGGGTTTCGTTGGATATTTCTTTTATATCAATTTTGTTAAACAGAATGAGAATATTTTCCTAAGATTCACTCTGAATTTTTGTGACTCAAGCAGGAAGGAATACCATTTTTTCATCCAAAGAAACGTATATGAATTGACATCAGAGAAAAGGTATTCCAACAATTATCTTGATATGCAAATGGTATCATATTGTTAAACACCTCAGGCAGATTGCTTTCGATATTATTGCCAAGATCCCCCCAGTTTAAAGATAATTGCAAAACAAACACACAGTTATCTTTTGTAAGTTCCTAATGATGAAGAAAAAAATAATATACGTTTTTTAATATTTTAATCATAAAAATATCAACAACCTCTAAAATACCGCCAATTTTGTCAAATGTTAGGTCAGGATTTCGTCCATAAAAGAACAGAAGTGCCATTGCAACTTCATCTGGTGTGGATTGCACCTTTAGGTCAATAATTCCTAAATTAAAAAATAATACAGATGTTTTTTGTTTAGTTCTGAACCATTAAATGGAAGTTTAATTTTTGAATTTTTGGAAAGTTGAAATAAGTTACATTTTTTCATGTTAAAATTTATTATATTCTTTTTCTCCATATCATATTAAGAACAACATTCATTTTGATAACAAAAAGATAGTAAATAGTCATTTCAAATCAAGGCGTCTGTTTTTAGCTCACCTGAGCTAGCTCAGGGTGAACATTTAGGAGCAATGAATGTCCGTCGTCCGTCCACACTTGTTCGTTAACACTCTAGCGGTGACATTTTTGCCTCAATCATCATTAAACATTGTCAGGATGCTTATCTAGGTAATAGCTCGAATGAGTTTGAACATGGGCCATCTCGGATGAAAAACTAGGTCACAGGAGCTAAAAATTATAAAACCTTGTTTACACTCTAGTGGTCACATTTTTCACTCAACTATCATCAAACTTGGTCAGGATGCTTGTCTAGGTAATTGCTCGAATGAGTTTGAACATTGGTCATCTCGGATGAAAAAAAAGGCAACAGGAGCTAAAATTAGAAAAAATCTTGTTAACACTCAAATGGCTTCTGTTTTGATCCAAGTATCCTGGAAATTGGTCTGAAAGTTTGTTTTGATGATTTCTAGATGAAGTTCGAATATGGGTCACCTGTGGTCAAAAACTAGGTCCAAGATATAATATAAAACATATTTGTTCTTAGCACGTGTTGTGCATTTCATCCATATAAACGTTTTTGAAAGGTGGAACATTCGTAGAATTCTATGCTTCTCCGAAACGTGAACTCCATGGCTGCTGCTAAAATATATTTGAAATCTGCTCGAGTGATCTTTTATTAAAAAATTCTAATCATTCAAAACTCAGAACTCCTTTACTTGATATTTTGATATTTATAAGAAGCATTTGAACGATTTGACATTATCCTGCTTTAAGCTAGCGCGTTTGGTTTAAAGTCACACATACACTGTAAATTTCATGGGGCAACTATCTAGCTTTAATGCTAGAGGTAGACTTTAGGTTTTCTCACAAGTCCCTGACGGTATTGGAATGTACAGTTGTCATTTGAAATCGGTGACTTTAACCTCTTGACCATGGCGACCCATTGTGCTATATAAGAAAATGTTCGTTGAGATACCTATTTACGATAGCTTTTTTATTAATAATAACAGGCAAATAAACTCCCTCAAAATATTTAGTTATTTGTGAGGTTTTCATATCAACAATATAAGAAACGTAACATTCCCTAATCTTTAACTGAACTTGTGTACTAGCAATCTCCTCAACATTTGAAAACGGTGAAGCTTTCTTAATTGATAAAAAGTTATTATGGAGATGCGATAATCCTTACAATTTATCACATTTAACCTCAAATATTAAAGGACATCAATCGAGAAAATATTAATACTTGAACAATTCTCCAGAAGTGCATGCACTTTCATAATAGAGTAATGAACGCGTTACGCTTATTTTCGACATAATAACCTTATAACTGTAGAATTATGTTTGTACCTCTGGATTTTATGGGAAGACCCACATTTGCAGAGTTCCGGCGTAAATCTGTTTGTCGACCCTTTGAGAGTTTTATCATCCAGCCTGAATATAAGAAAGATGTTATCCGGAACTCAGAATTGTTTTTGCGTACAATCAATTTTTTACCGTTATAGCGTCACGGTGCACTATCGGTCACAATAGATGAGTCAACCTGTTGTGCTTATTTTCGTAAAAGTTTGTTTGTGACTCCTGATTAGCTGGGGAAACCCAAAATATCCTTTATTCCGGAGCAAGTCTATAACATGATCATATTCAATATAGTCTTTAGAAAATAAGGCTACCTTAAGGTTTTATAGTATAGATGTAAGCATAGGCATGGAAAGCTAAGAACAGGCTTATATTAATTAAAAACCTGTATATCACAAGTCATTGCATGTGTTTTAAAACATGTCCCCACCAGTCGGTGAAACGTTTAATCATAAGCTATGATTAATCTCATAACTAATAATTCTCACGTAACTACATTCTTTAATGGCCAGTTACTTAATAAGATATTTTTTCGTTTTATAATTGATACAATGTGAAGGTAAATTTCATTTAGTATATCATAAATTAGACAGAATAATTATAATAAACACAGTAACTACTCCTTAGAGAACGGCAATTTCCACTACACATAAAGATGTGACCCACCTATAAAAATACAGGTGTATTAGATACAATAGTACATTTCCATTGACTATAAAAAGAAATGATTCATATATTTTAATTAACAAAATATTTTACAAAAAATCATAATTGTCTTTAATTATGAAACAATTGAAAACGTAATCTTGCTTTAAACATGTTAAAATGACATTATGCCCACCCAAGCGTTGAAAATAGTGGGTATACAGGTCAAAGTCAAACTATAGAGTTTCAGTTTCATAGTCAAGTGTAAAATCAATATCCCAAGTGATTCATAGAAATTATATAGATTACATTCAATTGATAAAAAAGGGTGGAGCAGTATTTTTTATACTTCAAGGTACTGTTGTATTTTATTGTTTTATCATCAGTTTTGGTCAATGACATTTATAATGAACAATCTTTTGGAATATTTTGCCAATTGAACTCAACTTGACAACGAAATAAAATAGCATAATGGCACTTTAATTACGCAATAAGTAGCTATAAACCTATATGCTACAAAAACCCACATGAATTCCCATTTAAGTGCATCTAAGACTGTCTTATATACAACTTAACATAGAATCTTATTTTCCAAATCTTCAGATCTAAATGATTCTGTGGCTTGATAATTGATTTAGTTGTGCAGTTTCATCGCCTGTAGACAGGTTGGAATAAAATTGAACCCCTAGCTTACGCACACACTCTGAACTTAAAGTAAACACAAGCCGATGCTATTAATTAGGAACATGCACATGGAATGTCCGTATTATTGTCATAACTATGCAATAAGATCTTCTACAATGCAACTAGGGCCGCATTGCATGAAGTCGCACTGCAAACGCTGTGTTGGTCAGTGGCGACTTTAACAAACAATCCACAGCTTTGATGTTACTGCGTTACTGATATACCTAAAACCTAATAAAAAAACTCAGGGTTTGTGTGTATTTCGCATAAAATAAATGATTTTTCTAGAGAAATGTAACTGTATCAATATAATTGCTTTGTGGACTGTTTAAAATATATATTCTAAACACACCGCCTTTTGTTTTAATATAAAGAATGAGTGAGATGGAAACGTGACAATGTATAAAAATGTGTATATATTTGAAATCCTTATATCATTTGCGTTATTTTCAATGAACTTTCATATGTGGCATGTCATATTTAGTAAAAATCTGACTCGTCCGAGAACTTGCAATGCGGACATTCAATATTGCACCGAAGTTTACTTTTTGAAAGGAGGACTATGAAAATATTCTTCAAGTTCACAATTTTATCGAATAGTCCCTTATCTTTGGGCATTGACACGTTCCTCCAGTTGACATCGATTGAAGAATGATAATCTGCTAATTCCTCATGAAATATGTATTGAAGCTCGATATCTACGTAAGACTCTTATCCAAACTCCACATTTAAACAGATACCTCACCATCCACTCTTCCCTATTTTCGAGCATAAATTTCTCGACCTTATAATTCCCTGAGAAGATTGGCGTCGGTGCTTTCGTAAAACAGTAACAACATGTATCGTTATGCAAAAGAAATCCATGTTTAGTCGGACAAATTTCGTACTTATCTTTATGCACGGATAATGATAATACCCTGTCCATCTTACACTCCACTAGGTCATACAGGATCACATGTAAATGCTTGTCAGATTTGGTCAGTAGAGCTAAGACAGATTGATTATTCATACATATTTGAGTAATGTTTTCTTTCCGAAAGGTAAACAGTGAACGCATTTCAACATATTCATCTGAAGTCTTTCCTACGTACAAGCTGGTGCAGTTGATTTTATCTTCTCGTTTATTGCCAGATATGGAAGAAGATCTTGATGATGATGCTGATGATGATGATTGTTCATTTATAGATAGTCCAGGTGTATTCATCACACACGAAACATCACTTGCACTAGTATCTGGAATATTTTCAGGTGAAAACTGTGATTGTCTAACGTCATTTATATCACTTTGATATTCTTCTTCGCGGTTTGAACAGACACATTCTGTTTCACTATCGGAACTACAAGATTCTTCATATATTTCAATCGTATTTTTTACTATTGCGACCACTGTATCATTTGTGATATTAATATGTGTAATATCTACATCAACAAGATCTCCATTTGGAACATCATCAAATTCCACCAGAGGCAGATATCTATGTATCTCATCAGATTCAAGGTCTACAGTGATCAAATTGTCGTCACCAAAATCACGTTCTTTGAAATACACTTCGGGGTTATCATTTCTTACACCAGCAATTTCTCCAAATAATTCTTCGTAAGGATATTGGTCGTAGTAACCTGGGGCGTTTAACCCTTTTTCCCAACGTTTCCATTTCTGAAAGGATCCCAAACCCCCCACAAAATACATCAAAAAAGACATTATCGGGAAACAACCTTTTCCTTAAAACTTTCTTTGCTAGTTTTGGTTTTGGACTTTATTTTCTTTTTTGTTTAAATCTTTTTTAAAACATTACATTCGGGCTTTAGGGGGGTTCTCCCCAAAGTTAAAGGGGGGTTACTTTGATAAGGGTCAAGGTTTTTAAAACAATTTTAAATTAAACAAAGTCTTTGGGGTTCGACTCCCCTGGGTAATTATTTGCCAATTTTAGAAAGGAAAATTTAATTTGTCGTCTGTTTTTGTAACGTTACGAAAATCCTTTCTTCAGAAAAAAAGCGGAAAACAAAAATTTGTTGGGGAAGATCGGGCAGCATCCGCGGGTGTTGAAATTGGGTTTGGGGTTTGGTAGGGTGGGAATTTGGGATATTTCCGGATAAAATCCCAGGATATTTCGAATCATACTTTTTTAAATATTTGGGAAATAACCTAATCCCGGGGTTTTTTTCTGAAAAAAAATTAAACAGAAATAAAAACCCAATTTCTACACGGGCTTTCCTAAGCTCCTTTTATTTTTGAGGATTTTTCTGCTAAATTGAGTAAGTCCTTTTTTTCGCGATAGTAAACTAGGAATCCCATAATACCCCCATCCCCATATTACTCCCATTCCACAAATCAGGGGCCCCGTTAACCCTTTTATCTCAATTTGGGGTATCCTGTTTCGGGTCAGTTTTTCCATCATAGTTTCCTAGAAAATTGAAATATCTTTAATTAAAAGGCACTCATGATTATGACAAAATAAGCGGTATTTTATAGTATTCTGAATTCACAAAAAGATGCATTGAATGAATCATTATCAACATACATTTCAAGTTATAGATTATTTTAAGGTATAGCTTTATATATCTAGCTAGCTTACGTAACGTTGTTTCTACGCAGGCGTCCGGTGTTCGTTCGTGCCCGAAATTAGGCACGGAAAGGCACCTGAGGTTTTCTTCCACCAGTGAAACTGGAACGTCGCCATATGGCCAATACAGTGTCGGTGTGACGTAAAACCCAACCAAACAACCAACCAACCAACCAAACAAACAAAATAAAAACATTACCTGTTTTTCGAGTCCGCAATTTGTGTTTCTATTATGGACCGAAATAGCAGACTTGCTGTTAGCACACATCTATGAAATCTTTTTCTCTGAAAATTAAAGTCAACTTAATGATAAGCATATCATGGCAAATGACGTTTAGATATATTTTGAATTAAGAAAATGCATGATATGTATTTAGACTTTTGTTAACTTACCCAATCACCTATTGTGACTGTGACGTCACAAAACTCGGATTGCTCCTCAACTTGTTGAACAAGACATTCGAAATTTGACTCAGGGTCGTGTTTGTATTCTTGAACCTCCATATCCTGTGAAAAATACATTATGTTATTCTCTTACGAAAAAACAACAACAAAAAACCCAAACAAAACAACAACAACAACAAAACATTCTTTCTAGGTATCAAGCGACAAAATTACGCAAAAACATGCGCATGCGTAGAAAAGGCAAGTGTTACTGATCCAAAGCGTGCCTATTCACAAACCACCGAGACAATCGCAACTACTCGGCCCTTTCCGTCAATCTTCGGATAAGGACCTCGAACACAATAGTATAAATACACAGAACGGATGCGGTATTCCGGTCTAACCTACGCTTAGAAACTAAACATGTAAACAAATAGTAATTTAATGCTGGGAGTTGTTGAAACGTTTATTTCCAATATATGTACATGTAGTAAAAGTCCACCTAAAATAATTGAATTCATAGGTATAAAAGCAAACAATACATTATTTATATATTTATTAATATGGCTGTAGAAACCGAAAGTACAAAAAACCAACCGGTTGACATTTGGTCGGATTTATTTAGAATTGAACATCAGTGGGCATATTTAAATTACAAAATTGTTGCCAGACATATTTTCAAGCATAAGAGTACCGGAACAGACATTAGATGTCAAATATATACATTCGTTTTACATTATCTCTGTTTCTGTTTACATCTGTAAACTACGTGGTAGAACTACTTTTAATCCGTATTGTTTCCGAGGTTAATATTATAGATAATAAGCCGAGGCAGTTCGAATGACCACCCCGAGATTGCGTAATTTCATAATCAACAATGACTATTCTAAAGTGATGTAATTTAAATATCATTATTCATAAATATATACGGACAATGGATAAAAGACGTTACACTAACGCATTTGTTTTTTAGTAGTCGATCGGTGAAGTTGAAGTAATATAAATAGGGACTATACCACTCTATTGTTCTCTATCAATTACTGTAAAACTCTTAACGTAAACATTTATATAATGTCCACGAGCCTCTCCTTTGGCTATTTTGTAGGTTTCACCAATAAAAATGTATTTCAAACTTAGTTACACCATTGAAAGTTGCCTCAAATTCTATTTCAAATTCAATTGATAAATAAATGCCTTTCAGCGATTCCCTTGTTGCCTAACGAAAAGTCTTTACGCCAAATGCATTACATTATTTCCGCGATTACATGTAAATAAAAATACACTTTCGGTTTATCCATTTTCGTTTTTATTCCCGTTTGCGTTAAACAATAAAAAAACACTTGCGATATTGAAATTGGTGTAATTACAAATTATTTCCTTAAAAATCAATATATATCTTCACCATAGTACATGTATAGATGATTTGTAATTCTATTTAAGGATTAAAATTTTGTAAATTCTTACCTTTTTTCACAGTTTCTACCAATAGGACTTTATATACAATTACGTTAGCATTTAAAAATAGCTTGGAAATTCATGAAAGGAAGTTTTTATGTTCATGGTATGTCGTATCTAATGATTAATCGTTGTGATCTCCGTACATTGTTTTAAACTAATAAATATCTCTAAACATAAAATTAAATATTTATCACGGGAAGGTCTATCTAAGTGGTTTAGTAGTAAACGTGTATGAGTTAAAGAAAATATAAAATAACAGGCTTACTGGTGTAGGGATATTTAAAATGAGGAATCACTTTTAGCTGATATAATCTTTATTCTTTGAACGCCTGGATTTCTACAAGTGAATAAGGTAAAATGTAATCTTTTCATTCCTGTAATCAAATATCCGTCAAATCGTACTTTACAGTTTTAAACTTTACTATTTAATAATAGAACGAATGTTATGGGACTACAACTTGTTTATCACCACCAGTTATGCATTTCACAATAGGTATATCTATATGTAGTCTTAAAATAGCTCCTTTCATAAGTGATTTAAAGCCTACTCTATTCGTTATCTTTGTTACTAAGTTTTGTCGCACTACGTGGCCTGGATTTTTTTTATAAGTTTGTAAGGTAAAATGTTGTACTTTCCATTCTAAATAATTAATAACTAGTCATAAAAAACTTGATGTGTTTATTTTTAAAATAGTACTATTACTATTATACAAACAAATCTTATCTTTATAAGCACTTGATGGTATTTTTTGTTTTAATCGACTACACTTTCTATATTTTTATCTATAACACACACACACACACACGCACCAATACTTGTATGGACCCTCCAATGAGGACACACAACTTTTGCAGTCAATTGAGGACACTCCTTTCTGAATGGTTTTCTTTCAAAATAACTACCCTAAGATCACACATATATTTTTTACCACTATATACTTATAACTTTTAATAAAGACGATACTGTCATTACAAATAGACTGGAAAAAGTCTATTTGAGGACCCACCCCCACTCAGGTGTGTCTAACCTAATGGGGACATTCTGACAAATGCATCCAATTAAGGACACGGGTCAAAACACATTCTTTCTGTGGACGTTGTTAAGTGATAAGTGAACTGGCAAGCTATTGAGGACATAATAACTTCACTATAGGAAAACGTCTCGGGATGTAGAAAATCTTAAGGTTTTGAAAAAGAGAACATTGATACTTAATGATGAGGTAAATTTTTGTATATATTTATATATAACGCACACACGGAGGGTTATAAGCCCTTTTCAACATAATGTCAGCTTTGTAGACGGGTAGTTTCTTAACAATTGGGTAGTTTCTTAAACAATCGTTCTCCAATACCGGATACTCGCACCAGTTTTTAACTAAATATCCTTCTTTAACTACCATGTTATTCTTCCAGGGATGAAACCCAGCTCAGAGAGAACACTCGATGATATCCTTATACACTGTACCTTTATAAAAATTTTATGAGCTAAAGCATACATGATACAAACAAACTAAATCTAGTACTTTTCTTTACAACTGATTGTTGTAAGGGTCATCTTATCGACCCAAAATCATTGCTTACAATAATATGAACATAAACAAAATTTCAGAAAGCTAGCTGTGTACTACATAACACTATATGGAACAGAATTAATGCATTTATTCTATCTTGCTTCCCCGATGACATTGGAACTTGCATTATGCTTAATTCCATCTTGCTTGATGACATTGGAACTTGCATTATGCTTGATTCCATCTTGCTTGATGACATTGGAACTTGCATTTATGCTTAATTCTATCTTGCTACATGACATTAGAACTTGCATTATGCTTGATTCCATCTTGCTTTATGATATTTAAACTGTGCATTATGCTGGTTTCCATTTTTCGTTATTTCATTCAAACCATTTCGTAGTCACCAATTCTTTCATTGAGTGATAACTAATAAACTGGAACAAGCCATTTGGAATACTAAAATGTTAATCGATATACCTTTATGCATAAGCTACCTTTCTTCATGCTCTATACAAACCATTTACGGTTTAGTTTTTTTTGTTTAACTTTTATGTATAAGTCATTTAAAATTAACTATTTAATGTTCCCTGATGGATTTTTTAAAATTATGACTTATAGCTCACATGGCGTTTTTGATTACTATTAGCTTTCGCTTATATCCATTATGCAGTGTTTATGCTTAATAAGCTCGGTGTCTGAGGCTTTGTGGATAATGTTTGATCATCTTACATTATGAAAACAATTAAAACTATGTACTGTTTAAGGGCGAGAACTCTGTTATCGATGTCAACGGAATTTTTTCCACGATTCGCCTATCATCGGAATTTCCGTATAGATACTTGCGTACATGTAATATATATAAATACGTACTAAGCGTTTAATACATACATTGCAGTTGAAAGGAATATAAATACAAGTAGTAAAGGATTATGCAATATAATTTTATATATGTATACAGTCTAATAGAAAAAATATGCTCGTAAAAAAGTGATGCAATGGGGCAGTTACACGTACAGTTCAGTGCGCCGGTTTCAGGCCCTGGCTTAAGGGCTGCACCTACCCCCAAATATACGTGGAATATATACGGTGTCAGTTTCATGCAATAGTCTTCTTAGTGTACTCCCTTACCAAAACATATTATTGCTGTCATCCAGTTGTCTAGCACCTGCCTAGGTACTGCGAAGGTCTTATTAATGACTTGGGCATTAAAAAGCAAAAATTATTGGCCTTTTTTAAACTTAATAAAATGTCTCAGAGTCACTAAGTAGTGGGCGGATAGGTATGTAACGCATTAAAATATACATGTATAATAAGAAAAGAAGGAAGTTGTTTATTTTTTGTAACATGTGCATAGTCAATTACAAATAAGCCGCCGTCACGACAAAAACCAACATAATGGGTTTGCGACCAGCATGGATTCAGACCAGCCTGCGCGTCCGCGCAGTCTGAATCAGGATCCAGGCTGTTCGCTACCGAAGTTTTCTCTACTTGTAAAAGAGTTAGAAAGCGAAACAGCATGGATCCTGATCAGCACTGTCGGACGCGCAGGCTGGTCTGGAATCCATGTTGGTCGCAAACCCATTATGTGGTTTTTGTCGTGACGGCGGCTCAAATGTTTGGGCATATGTGTGTCTTCATTATAGATCAGACATCCCGCACACACCACCACATTCACATTTGGATACATTTGTGCTTAATGATATACTAATGCACATCTTTCAGTAACATATTTTATCCACAGAAATTTATTGAAAATTATAAAAATTCTTACTAAATATGTTTTTATTTAAATAATCAAAGGGCTGCATGCTCTGTGGTATTTTCTGATCTTTCCTGTATAAGTTTTATTTTTATATACTATTTATTCATCTTAAACGCAGGGACTGTGTTTAACATGAAGTTTGTGATTGATACATAATGGAATTTTGCATGCTTAGAGTTGCATCAAAAATCATTTTTTCATTTTTTATTAACAGGCCACACTTTATCCTTGCATATCGTGGCAACTTCCTTAAAAAGCCACTTCAAAAAAATGTTGCCTCGACAAGGATTTTAACCTCAGGCCTCTTCCACCCTAAACGAGCGCGCTACCTCTGCACCACAGTGAAGTAATACGTATGTAGCGTGAATAAAAAAAAATATATTGTAATTCTAAAAATTGAGAATTTTTCATTTCGTATTTGTAATCCTTATTTATTTCGAGGTATTTTGTTCACGATAAAACCTGTTTGTTAAACACTGATGAAAAATAATTTAGCGAAAATCTTCTCGCAAAACCAGTCCGACATTGTATATATATTCCATTACTCGACAGTCAGATTTATTTGTGTGCTACGCTCTGGAGTATTCGGTAATCGACATAGCTAAAAATGGCATTTCCATTGATTAAGCTTTACGGAAATAGTGGAACATTTTTCATTGGGTAAAAAAGATATTCATCCCAGCGAAATTTGTGATTGTAACCTCATATTTCTATTGACTAATGTAAACTTTTAATGCACTGTAATTCGTTTCAATGCCTACATTAAAAAATATTATTTCTTTAAATTGCTGGTTTTTAAGCAGTTTGGAGTGAGAACTACTTTGCGTTGTTAGGTCTGTGAGGAAATTTTGTGTTAGAACAGTGGATGTTAGCTATGTATTTACTGATCTTGCGATCAGAAAATACAAAAAACACATACACATAATGTATAGGAATCTGCTTTCCTTATTACGGGTCAAGTAAAGTTGTGTCTGTCTTTAAAAGAAACTTCATACATTTTTTTTGGTAATAACACTATACGTTTTACGAATGTATATTCATACTGCCCACTTACAGTGTAAAGGATTGAAAGCACAATATTTTGTATGAAGCCAAATTATATTCATTTTTATTCTTCAGAAAAAAAAATCAAGTTTGTACTGTACTAACTACTAAGTCGTGGCCACGGAGTTACTAGATCGTTTAAGTCGTGGGAACGAGATAACTGTGTCGTGCAGACGAAATAATTAAATCAGATTAACACCATGATTTTCTAAACTTAGAAAAATTTCTGTTTTATAGATTTACGTGCAACATTAATTTTTTGAAAATACTGAAGTGTTTCACTTTGAACTTGATACCATGTCTTAAGGATCATCAGGCCCATAAACCATACATTAATTTTGACTTAGTTATAGCCCTTTGTTGGAATAATTCTATGATAGAATTGGTCATTTTGTACGTACAACGGCCCTGTTAACATTTGAGAGGGACTAAGTCCTGGTTTATTTTTATGGGTAGGGACATTTGCCCCATGGACATGTAGATATCCTATGAGGATGTTTGAGGTCACGGGTCAGACAAACAATGACACTTCATGTAAAATCATTGTCTGAATCGATGAAATGATTTAGAAAGAATAAGCTGTAGTTTATATAACCTAAAAAGATCAGTAGATGACATCTAATAATTTTTAGGCAATTTGGTCAGAAAATTCAGGGTCACAATGACGCTAAATCTTTGAACCAATCAATAACTTGTATGAATGAACGTACTTTTACGGACAGGAGAAGTAGGGGCATCCTTGTTAGGAAAATTCATATAAATAGTGTAATTTGATTGGTTATTAAATATCTCTCGTTCGCGACGACTTTAACTTTCTCGTGGCCAACCGCTAAACTTTCTCGTGGCCACGACATAGTAACTTGTTCCAACACGACCTTATTCCTCTCGTGGCCACGACTTAGTCATCTCGTTCCCCACGACTTAATTATCTCGTGGCCACCGAACTAAGTAACTCGTGGCCACAATATAGTATCTCTTTCCCACGACTTAACTATCTCGTGGTCACGACTTAGTAACCCGTGGCCACGACATAGTATCTCGTGCGCAATGAGAATAAATAAAAAAAACTCACACATGTCACCTTTGTGCCACCGTAAGTTTGAGCATAGTATATCTTAAAATTCAATTTCACTATTGCTCATACGACTATCACACACGCCCAAAAAGAAATGTAAACAATTAAATATAAGAGGTGAGTTGCCACTTGTAGGATGATAGTTATTAGAGAAATCTATAATATTTTTTTTTTTCACACATGCTGGCGGAAATCTTAAAAACACGCACTTTTCGTCTGTCTCACCGTGTTCTTCTTGTTTTCCCCCCAGTAAATTTTCCCTTTACACCATGTCAGTCTCCAACTAACACTGTTCTGTATACGCCCCCTGTATAAAGGGGAACGTAACTTTGTTTTACTCCACGTGCCAAAATACGGGATCATCCGAGAAAATAACGGGATGTACCGATAAAGCGACACCTGCTGTCATAAATATGAACACAAAATTATTGCAAACTCGCATTATGCTTACTGCCCAACTGCTTAGTGCGTACTGTCACATGCGACTATAACATCGCTATCGTTGTCATCTTCGTTGTCGATGCGCAGTGATCATGTATTGCATTATATTTTTAATCAGTGAATATATTGAAGCATATGAATGCTAAGACCCATCAAATTCGCCAATTATTGATCAAAAATTAATAATTTATTGTGACATAATGTCGACAATATAAGGCAAAAATTAAAGGTACTTGACAGAAACTAACCATGTGACATTTAGTTATATTCAAGAACAAGCAAAGAATGTTATCTTAAAACACCCCAAACATAATACGATGATCTTTATAAAAGATGCAATTAAATATATAGCATATTAAAATATATGAGTTTGATGGTTTAGTAGGGAACACATAAGGTTGCAATTACATGAAAGTGCATTCAGTAATAATAAGGCATGATTGAATTCAGCAAAACGCAGGTTTTCATTGTCATAAAGAAGTATAGAAGCAAGCATAATGTAAAGTCCCGATATCATAAACAGCAAGATGGGAATAAAATGCACTAATTCTGTTCCATATAACACAGACCAAGTAACTTCGATTTTTACGCATGAAATGGTAAAATGAAAAAACAACAACAAGGAAACACAACAGCTGAACAATATGATGTATTCTGAATGTTTTTGATTACATTATATCCACTTCAATGTTTTTCATATACAAAACATGGCATGTAAACAAGATAATTAAAGTTTTTTTCTCTTGAAATGAATATAATATTATTATCTTTCAAAACCTGAAAACTAATTTTAGCATTGTTTTCATTTAGCATTTCATTTAAAGTTTCCTCAAATGTTGATTGTTCAGCCTCGAATTTTCCCTTCTATACAAGCAAAAATTCCTTGATTTATCCCCCTGTCGATACTGGTTATTACTAACACAATAACTGGAGACATAAGGCTTTATTTTTATATATTTATCATGGCGTTAACAGTAAATATTCTTTGTACATGATAAATATTCAGAGCAATAACAGGGGCCATAACTCAGTGTTAGATTAGTATTATCTGGGCATGCCCCCAATGAGATGCAAAAATTGCCTTTTTGTATTAATGGTTCCTATAAAGTTTAATTGAATTCCAGCCAGTAGTTGCAGAGAAACAGCCGCGGAAACGATTATTGCTTTTTACACATACTTGCAATGCCAATCAAGGGCCATCACTCTGTGTTGGAGGGTCTGACAGGAACAAGGCAAAGATATGCGCATCTCTTGGTATTGATGGTTGCCCATAAAGTTTCGCTGAATTCCAGCCAGTAATTGCTAGCGCGGAGAGAGGGCGGGATGGGACAATGCCAAAACAATATCCTCCCGATTCCATTGGCGGGAATAAAAAAGCAAATGGCACACTTTAAAAAGACATATACTGCTTCTATTGATATATGTCTGTGGATCGAAATTCCATCAAGATTTCACACAGAAAATTTCAGACCAAAATAGGATGAAATCGGCATTACAAATGTTAATGTTAAATCAAAAGTACATGCTGCTTCCCCAATATGGCAGGTATTCAACTCATTTGATCATTTAATACAATAATTACTTAACACCAAATTTTTGGACTCCCCCAACGTGAATCTCATTATCAAAGCAACCTAAACAGGCCAAAAATAGATCCACGAATTTTTAAACTTAAGTACCAGACGATTATTGTCCTATTTTATTCAAAACAACAATCAAGAGTATAACTGTCCCAGAAGATGTTCAATTGTAAACAAATTAAATCTTTGAAACTGTTATGTCATTTAAATTTAATGAAATCACTAATAAGTGTCAAAGAAATTGGTGGAAAAATAAAAATCCATAGTTTCTGTGCAAGTCACGGCAAAGTTAAAATAAAAATAAGTCATTCTGTGTGAATATGACATTGGGCCTCTACAAAACAAGGCAAAATTAATTTGGGAATAAACTTCATGGTCAAATTTTGGTTTTTACTTACAACCCAAGAACAATATAATAGACTGAAAATCTAGGCTGCATCACTTTTTTTTTGAAAATGTGTTTGGAAATATTGGGATTTATACTTCCTACTGTAGGCATTAATTGACATTACGAGGCCGCCTGTCAGTCAAACTGGCAGGGGTCACAGGAGATAAGCCAAATCCAGCGATCATTATCACAGTTCAACGCTCAGGATGCCTGCGAAGTCCACCATTTTCCTTTAGAAAAGCTACTTGTCTAAGACAATGGTACAGAAGTAGGGTTTAGACATTGAAATTATTTTTAATTTTCTGTCAATTTTTAAAGCCTTTTTTTTTTAAATTCGATTTATTTAATTAAGGGTTACCAAATTATCACTGACATATTAAAACAGGTCCGAGTACATTTATTATAATTAAAAGTCAATAATTTTCTACATATGGAAATAGAATCTTAATAAGTACTTAACATTTATCCTGGCTAATTACACCAATGCATTGGAAAGGGGAAAATGTTTTTAATAAATCCACTTTTTATTTCCATTCTATCTATTTCATAACCACATTTCATATCAATAAGGTTCCAGAATATGTGTGACTATTTTTCGTTTTATAACGTATAGCGCCAATAAAAACGCAAGCCGTAGAAATACAAAATATAATGAGTAAATACAATAACAAATTGGATGATATTAGCTAACCTGAATATTTCTATTAAAGTTCAATAAATTAATATTAAATATTCAAATACCAATAACATCAAAGAAAATAACGTTGTGAGTCATATCAAATGTATGTTAACAATAAATAATCACATATAAAAAAAGTTAACAAGGGCATGAAAATTTCTGAATTAATTTTAACAATTCACGAACAAATTAATGTATTATCTTAACTGAATTCCTCACATTAAAACCCGGAAAATGATTTTTTAAATTATTTGTGTCACTAATATAACTTTACTGTCGTAAATCGCTTTTTTGGTGATGGTCGTTAAAAGGTCAATGCCAAATTTGAATTACTCATTATAACGGTTTTAGTGCTGCATGTAGTCCATGCCAAAGTATGAAACCAAATCTGCTCATAAAATAACAAAAACGTTTGGGTTTTGGCTTAACTGTTGTACATTGTCCAAGTATTAATCAAATCCATCCATTACTAACAAATTTATACAAATTCTAGCAAAATTCAAAAACATTCTTTGACAGTCAAGGTCATGTCATAGAACAACAAGAGGACGCATGATTGCCCTGAGGTCGCTCACCTGTATATAGCCCCCCCCCCCGCATTTTACCCAAGGGCTTTTTTATTTGAATAAACTTGGTAAACACTTATTAGAAGATGTTTCATGTTAAATATCTTAGCTCTCTTTGGTTCTTTTTAAAAGAATATTTTTTTAAGTTTTTTACTATATGCATATAGGGAAAATCAATGACCCCATGGGGCAGGGCCAATTTTGACCCCACGGGCATTTAATTTGAAATTTACTTGGTAGACATTCACTAGAAGATGTTTTCATGCCAAATATCTAAGCTCTAGCTCTTACAGTTCTTTAAAAGAAAGATTTTTTTAAAGTTTTTACTATATGCATATTAGGGAAAATCATATGACCCCTGGGGCGGGGCCAATTTTTGACCCAAGGGCTTTTATTTGAACAAAATTGGTAGACATTCACTAGAAGATGTTTCATGCCAAATATCTAAGCTCTAAGCTCTTACAGTTCTTTAAAAGAAGATTTTTTTAAGTTTTTACTATATGCATATAGGGAAATCAAATAGACCCCCGGGGCGGGGCCAATTTTGACCCCAGGGCTTTTATTTGAACAACTTCTGGTAGGCACTCACTAGAAGATTGTTCATGCCAAAATATCTTAGCTCTAGCTCTTTACAGTTCTTTAAAAAAGAAGATTTTTTAAAGTTTTTACTATATGCATATAGGAAAAATCAAGTGACCCCCTGGGCGCGGGGCCAATTTTGACCCCAGGGCTTTTAATTTGAACAAACTTGGTAGACACTCATTAGAAGATGTTTCAACTGCCAAATATCTAAGCTCTAGCTCTGAGGGTTGTTTAAAAAGAAGATATTTAAAGATTTTCTCTTTCGGTTTGCCATGGCAACCAGAGTTCTGCATGGAATTAAATTCTTTGAACAATTTTTAAAGGTGACCACCAAAGGAACATTCCTGTGAAGTTTGGGAAAAAAAACTGAAAAATTTTTGGCTCAGTGGTTTATGAGGAGATGTCATTTAAAGCAAAAGTTTACGGACGGACGACGGACGGACGGACGGACGCCGGACGAAAAGCGATCAACAAAAGCTCACCCCTGTCACTTTTGTGACAGGTGTGCTAAAAATTGATTATTGCAACATGTCAGTTTGTTCTATACTTTTGATCTTGACCAAGAATCAATTCAATTTATAACAAAATTAACACAATCAAATTTCAGCTAAATTCAAAAAACATGGACCCTGACGGTCAAGGTCAGTTCAAGGTCAAAGTCATACAAAAATTGATAAACAAACATGTTGCATTTTTCATAAATATTCTTTTGTAAAGTATCAATCAAATCCATCAATTGATAACAAAGTTTGAACTATTTTTTACAAAAGTCCAGTAACATGACCTGGACAGAACAAAGGTCAGACATAGATAAAACATCATGTCGATTTTTGTCATAAGTGTTATTTTGATCAATTAAACAGTCAATCTACCATTTTTATCAAAATTTAATAATTTGACCTTGATGGTCAAAGGTCAGTTCGAGGTCAAGGTTACATGGAGTTTGATCTTACTTAAGATAATGTCCAAAGGGATAAAATGTTCAAACATTAAATATGACAATCCATTTATAAAATAAGAAATTTTACAAGCAATTATAATAACAAGAGCTGTCGGAAGACACAACAACTAGACAAGGTGTTTCATTGAGTATAATACTGCCTACCTATATGAATAAATAAAATGAGCCGTGTCACTACAAAACCAACATAAGGGGTTTGCGACCAGCATGGATCCAGACCAGTCCTGCACATCCGTGCAGACTGATCAGGATACATGCTGTTCCCCCGTACAAAACCCTATTTAGAGAAACTGATAGCGAACAGCATGCATCCTGATCAGACTGTGCGGATGCGCAGGCTGGTCTGGATCCATGCTGGTGGCAAACGCATTAACGTTGGTTTTTGTCGCGACACGGCTCAAATTGTCCCTCAGCCAAATCAGAGTTATGGGAATTGTGCCAATAATGTGAGATAATTACAGGAAGAAGCGTGTGGAGTTTAAATCCATTCCCTTTCTTAGTTTTGGAAATATCGGCTTACACGCTAAAAGACTTAGCAAATATTTCTAACTCAAAAAAGGGCATAAATATGCAAACATAGCAAATCAGAGTTATTGGAACTTGTGTGCAAATCATCTTAGATAATCAGAGAAAAAGAAGTGTGTAGAGTTTCAATCCATTCCCTTCCAAAGGTAGGGAGATATCAAGCCAAAAAGCAAAAAAACTTAAAGCCAACCAGGGACGCCGAAAAAATGGGTGAACTGCAATAGCTCGAAATATTCTGCCAAATAGTTGAACTAAAAATCGAAAATACATATTTGTTACCCTAAAATGTCATGACCATTTAAGAGTTCAAGGTCACCTTTAGCTTCGTCTTGTCAAATTCTTTTGCTGAAAGGTTGATTGTGTCTAAGTATGAAGACAATCCATTCATAAGTAACAAAGTTACAACTACTATATTGCTAATAACAAGCAAAGTTCCATATTCAATGAAAAGTCAATGCCAAGTTTAGTCTAGTCTGCTTGATGGTCTTTTCCAAATGAAACTTTTGTGCCCAAGTATAAGAAACAATAACACCAAGTAATAAAACAAATGGGCCATGATGGCCCTGAAGTTTGTTCACCTGTATACAGGCCCCCCGGAGCGGGGCCAGTTTAAACCCCGAAGGCTAATATTTGAACAAAACTAGACAAATATAACAATGTAATGAAAAACAATGACCCCGGGCCGAGCCAATTTTAAACCCAAGGGCTTTTATTTGAACAAACTTGGTAGACACCCAAAAGAAGATGTTTCATGCTAATATATATAAGCTCTAGCGATTTGGGTTTTTTTTAAAAGAAGATTTTTTAGTTTTTTACTATATACATATAGGGAAAACAATGACCCCCCGCCCCCGGCGGGGCCAACTTCAACCCCAGGGATTTATTTGAACAAACTTGGTAGACATCCATTAGAAGATGTTTTCATGCTAAATATCTTAGCTCTAAGCTCTTTGAATCTAAATTAAAAAAAGATTTTTAAAGTTTTTACTATATGCATATAAGGAAAATCAATGACCCCCAGTGCAGAATCAATTTTGACCCCAGGGCTTTTATTTGAACAAACTTTGTAGACATTCATTAGAAGATGGTTTTATGCTAAATATATAAGCTCTAGCTATTTGGTTTTTTTAAAAAAGAAGATATTTTATGTTTCTACTATACACATAATAGGGAAAACAATGACCCCGGGCGGGGCCAATTTCGACCCCAGGGCTCTTATTTGAACAAACTTGGTAGACATTCATTAGAAGATGTTTCATGCTAAATATCTTAGGTGTAGCTCTTTGGATCTAAATTAAAAAAAGATTTTTAAAAGTTTTTACTATATATGCATATAGTGAAAATCAATGACCCCTGGGGCGGGGCCAATTTTGACCCAAGGGCTTTTATTTGAACAAACTAGAAAAATGTTTTCATGCCAAATATCTAAGCTCCAGCTCTTTGGGTTAATTAAAAGAAGATATTTTAAGTTTTTTCTTTGGTTGCCATTGCAACCAGAGTTCTGCATGGAATTAAATTCTTTGAACAATTTTTAAAGGTGACCACCAAAGGAACATTCCTGTGAAGTTTGGATGAAATTGGCTAATAGGTTTATGAGGAGATGTCATTTTTAAGTAAAAGTTTACGGACGCCCGGACGGACAGACAGATGCTGGATGAAAAGTGATCACAAAAGCTCACCCTGTCACTTTTTGACAGGTGATCTAAATATAATGATCAATGTTAAAGTTTTTGGATGACAATAGCAACAGGATACGGGAACGCGAACCTGACTGTGGCAATTCCTCTAAATTTTTTTCTTTTGGAAAAAAAATCTAGCTTAAAATAACAAACAGAAAGATAAATATCTATTACATACTCTTTAAAAAACAAACACTTTTTGTAGGTCTAGAGCTGTTAGTTATAAGCGGTGTTTAGGATATTTTATTTTGATGAACTGTTCTATGTAAAAACACAAGACTTAGTACTGAGCATTCCTGTAAAGTTTCCATGAAATTGCACCAGTAGTTTCTGAGGAGTAGTCCAGACAAGTTTTGTGGCAGATGCCGGAGAAGGGATCTCTACATGTTGCCACTACTCCGTAGAGGCAACACAATAAACCACAAAAATATCAGGCAAATTTTAAGTTAAGTTCAACGCGATATCGAGACAATTTTGACAAGAGAAATGTGAGTTCCTGCATACTTAAAAAAATGCATAACGTCTGATAAAATATTTCAAAACTTAAGAGTAATAACATTTAAAGTTCAACAACAATTGAACTTGCATTATCTTTGTAACTACCTTACATGCGATATTTAAATAAAATCGAACAATTTTCTATCTAAGCGTCTTATCAAATAATTTAAATCCCTTTCAAATCGTGAACTTAAACTTTGGATTAACATTGTTAAATCAATGAATTTCATTTCGATTATAACTTATTTGATATACTTTTTACTCATTGTTTTAAAGATACTCTTCTTATTTTCCTTGATTAGTTAGTTATTACTCACTCTGTGTACAATGTACATTATTAATAAACCCTAGAGAATAATAGCCTATGAACGGGGAAGTCGGTAAAGAATCCTTTCATTTTTCCGTTTTAAAGGTGTCATTCGGTATTATATATACCCACTTCCGTTTTCACTCGGAACACTCGACGATTATTATTAATCCGAAAAGTTGAGATTTGTTCCGTTATCGGAATACACCGCCAATTATCATTGAGTTACATTGTAAATGGCGGCGCCTAACTAGAACTGACACTGAAAATTTCATTGATAGGTATAGAATTCTATATATTTTTTAATTTTTTTTTTATTTGAATTTTCTTTTAAATATACACGTGTAGTCTATAGCCGGGCAAGCCAAAGCCCGGACCCGCTTCGCGGGCCCGGTCTTTGACTTCCCCGTATTAACTAAACACTAGAAATTAAGGAAAGCACCGCCCGAGGAATGATAATACGTAAAAAGTTTCTGCGAGAAAATCATTAATCTATGATTAAACAATTACTACAATTAATTCAATTAATGAAATATTTTGCCTTTTTTCAGATTGAAAGTTGGATTTCGCACCGGTATTTTAAATTAGGCTATAATAGTTAACGGGGATAGAAAATGTAAATAATGATAGTACGTAGGCTAATCGTAACTCAGTAACGAAATGAAATAAATTCACCTGGTCTTTTTTTTCAAGGCACTCCTTATCATGAAGCAGTTTTTTTTGTGTTTTTAAGCAATCGAAAATTAAACTTCTTTTCGAACTATCAAAAAGACAAATTACCTTCTTATAGCAAAAATGTAATATTACAAATACATGAAAATGAGTAAATGTTTGGTAACGACTCCTTGTTTCTCTTATTTTAAAATAATAATAAGCTGATACTCAATTACAAAGTTAATAATTACATTGGCCGTTTTAAAGCGCAATGATAAATGGGGGGGGGGGGGAGGGCTTTCACAT
Organism: Ruditapes philippinarum; assembly: GCF_026571515.1. Lineage (NCBI taxonomy): Eukaryota > Metazoa > Mollusca > Bivalvia > Venerida > Veneridae > Ruditapes > Ruditapes philippinarum. The sequence continues at coordinate 22,766 of NW_026861685.1, read as the reverse complement.
GTTTACATGTGTGTTTTTGTGTTTTTTTGTAGAGATTAAATCAGATCAATAAATTTATATTAACATTTCTCATGCAAAATGTACCTTTTTACAATAAACACCTTATGAATATGTATGAATAAATGAAGTAAAATTGAATATACATGTATGATAAAAATTAAAAGTGAAATAATTTTAACTATTATGAACTTTGTTTGTCAATGATAAAGCTATATATACAATAGTTTTAAAACTAATATTTGTACATATTACAAGTTAAGTTTAAGTACACTGAACTTATTCAAAATAAGATTGTCAAATTATTATTCCTCAACTTGAGAGTTACTGAAATCCCAAACACGATTATGGACTCTTCAAAATGGCAAATATATCAAAGGCCGATTATGTCCCAGAATTTAAATACTTTTTTTATCTCTGAAACGCTTTTTATTTTGGTGTCCTGTTATATAGTTTCCAAAAAGTTACTCATTGGCCAATTAAGCGAACCATTGCCTTTTAACAATTAATACAGTTACAAATGTATTCTTATTTTTTAGCTCACCTGAGCAATGCTCAGGGTGAGCTATTGTGATGGCCCTGTGTCCGTCGTCCGTCGTCGTGCGTCGTGCGTCGTCAACTTTTTAACAACATCTCCTCTGAAACCAATGACTGCACATCAACCAAACTTTACAGAAATGATCCTTGGGTGGTCTCCTTTCAAAGTGGTTCAAATGGTTCCGGTCTGTTGCATATGTAGGTCATAGGGCCAGAAAAGGATTTCAAAAAACACAAAATTAAAAAATCTTCTTGTCTGAAAGTACATGGGCCAGAGCTTTGATTTCTGGTATATGGTATCATCTATGGGTCCTCTACCAAAGTTGTTCAAATTTTGTCCGTAGTGTCATAGGTTTTTCCTTATATGTATATAGTAAAATCTAAAAAAAATATCTTCTTCTCTGATTTGGCAAAGGCTACAGATTAGATATTTGGCATGAAACATTGTGTAGTAGACCTCTATCAAGATTGTTCAAATAATGGCCCTAGGGTCAAAATTGGCCCCGCCCCGGGGGGTCATTGATTTTCATTACATACATATAGTGAAAACTTGAAAAATCTTCTGGTCTGAAAATAAATGCCCTAGAGCTTTGATATTTGGTCTATGGTATCATCTGAAAGTCCAATACCAAAGTTGTACAAATTTTATCCCTAGTGTCAAAATTGGCCCCACCCCGGGGGGTCATAGGTTTTTCTAATATGTCCATAGTAAAACATAGAAAAATCTTCTTCTCTGAATTGGCAAAGGCTACAGGTAAGATATTTGGCATGAAACATTGTGTGGTAGACCTCTACCAAGATTGTTGAAATAATGGCCCTCGGGTCAAAATTGGCCCCGCCACGGGGGTCATTGATTTTCATTATATACATATAGTGAAAACTTGCAAAAATCTTCTGGTCTGAAAGTAAATGGCCTAGAGCTTTGATATTTGGTATATTGTATTATCTGAAGGTCCAATACCAAAGTTGACCAAATTTTGTCCCTAGTATTAAACTTGGCCCCGCCCTTGGGAGTTTTGTTACTAAGCATGAAACATCTTCTAGTGAGTGTCTACAAAGTTTGTTCATATAAAAGCCCTTGGGTCAAAATTGGCCTCGCCCCGGGGGTCATTGATTTTATTTATGTGTATAGCAAAAACTTAAAAAAAACTTCTTTGAAAAAACCCAAATAGCTAGAGTTAAGATATTAAGCATGAAACATCTTCCAGTTAGTGTCTTCAAAGTTTGTTCAAATAAAAGCCCTAGGGTCAAAATTGGCCCTGCCCCGGGGGACATTGATTTTCTTTATATGTGTATAGAAAAAACTTAAAAATCTGATTTAAAAAACCCAAATAGCTAGAGTTTAGATATTAAGCAATTAGCATAAAACATCTTCTAGTGAGTGTCAAATGGGGTCAAAACTGCCCCGCCCTAGGGGTGTCATTGCTTTTAACTATATGTGTGTAGTTAAATCTTAAAAAATCTTTTTTTAAAAAACTCAACGAGCCAAACCTTAGATGTTTAGCATGAAATATCTTCTAATGGGTGTCTACCAAGTTTGTTCAAACAAAAGCACTGGGGTTTAAACTGGCCCCGCTCTGGGGGCCTATATACAGGTGAGCGACTTCAGGGCCATCATGGCCCTCTTGTTTTTCTATGGCAGTCGAAATACTATTCTTTTTACATTTTGCAACTTTTATGACAAATACATTCACATTCTGTGGTCATATCTTAAAGTGCATCTAACATGCTCTAAAAAAATTAATTGAAACTTTGCCAAATTCATATTTGCTCTTTCCAATGAAGAAAAAAATCGTTTCTGAGGCATAATGTACCTTAAAGATAAAGCAGTCTGAACATATTTATGTTTAAACTGGCAAATTATTAGTCCCTAGCCTGAAAGGTACTGAAATCCCTTGATCTATTTATGGACTGTTCAAAATTAAAACATGGGCAAATATAGTAACTAGCAAAGAAGTTTGCAGCAACAAGATAACATTTTATACCGTTATTGCTTTGCAGCTTGTAACTAGAACTGCCACATTCATGGCGTGATTATCCCCCGCATACCGCTTTGTCAGAATCAACAGTGGTTATTAAGTGCTAAAGGGCAACCTCTCTGCTAAATCTGAGAGTAGAAAACTAGTGTATTTCTAAATAGTTATATGTATTTTACGTGTTTTAGTGGCAAAGATCAAAGTGACCTTTACGTTTGACCTACTGACCTCAAAACTGAAACTGCCACTGCATGACTTAAATACCCCCATTCATGCAACTTTGCATGGGTTGTTTTATGATGAAAATATGAGAACATAATTATATGCTTCAAATGTGAAAATGTCAAAATCAATACACTGTGGACAGACATTATTAAACATTTGAGCTGACAAGCTTATTGTAGTAAAAACACTGTGACCTTGACCTTTGACACGGTCAACTTAAAAAATTAATAGTGGTCATCTACTAGTCATAACCAACCTCAATACCAAATATGAAGACTGATGACCAAAGCATTCTTAAGTTATTGAGCGGACAATTTTTGAACTAAAGACCCCTGTGACCTTGACCTTCGACCCAGTAACTTCATATTAATAGGGGTTACCTAATGGTCATGATCAACCTCCATGCCAAATATAAATACTGTAAGTCAAAAGATTATTAAGTTATTGAGCTGACAAGCTTTTAAAGTCAAGGCCCCTGTGACCTTGACCTTTTATTCAGTGGCCTCAAAATTAAGAGGGGTCATCTACAAATCATGACCAATCTCAATACTAAACATGAAGAATGTGCGCCAAAGGATTATTAAGTTATTGGGCGGACAAGGAAAAAAAACGACGGACGGTCGGTTGGCCGGACGGACAAGCTGATTTCAGTAAAACCCCTTACAACTTTGTTGTGTGGTGGTATTTATAGTATTAATTGGGATAACTACATAACAAAAATGTTTTAATATATTTCACTATACCAGTTTTACAATTTAATTAATTAATTAATTAATTAATTAATTAATTAATTAATTTATTTATTAATTAATTAATTAATTAATTCATTCATTCATTCATTCATTCATTCATTCATTCATTTTTAGGAACGACTCCGGGAATTAAAACGGCAAAAGTCGGGATACTACTATAAAACAAATTATCGAACTGTATGGTAATTCTCAAAAGTGTGTTCTGAAAATATTAATAATGAAATAATATCATATTTACCAAAAACAAATATGTTTCAGAAATGTAAAGGTACAACAACAAAAATAATTAAAACAGTTTCCACAGCATGCCCTTTTACATCATATTTTAAGAAATGATTAATTCCATTGGGTCTTGACTGCATCATTAATTCATTTGTTTTGAAGTAGTAATTATACCTTATGACAAATGATTACGACATCAATACGTTTTCTTTCATTTATTTGTTCACTTAATGGAATGGGTACGTAATATACCGAAATTCAACGACATTAACATTGATTTTCTGAAGTTTAATTGGTAATTTACTGTGAATTCTTTCTTCTTTGAATTGCCCATATTTGAGAAGTTAGTAGTGAACAGTGAGCTTTGCAAAAAAACAAACATACAATTTTTATAGGGAACTCATTGATGTGCTGGCTAAGCAATCTAGCGGGGCATTCCTAAATATACATGTAGTGGAAAAAAATGCTGTGCTGGAATGTTCGGCTGGATAGGCAATCTAGAGATATAGTATAAAAATGCTCGGCTGAAATGCCGAGCTAGCAGAGCAATCTAGCGGGGCGTTCTGATATATAGAGTTTGTAAACGTTCTGCAGAAATGCCGAGTTGGCAGAACAATCTAGCTCGGTATTCCTAAATATAGAGTAAAAATGCTCTGTTGGAGTACTAAGCTAGAACAGCTATCTTGCGTGGCTCTTCCAAAATTAAGTGTACAAAATAGTGCTGGAATGCTCAGCTGGCATGGCAATCTAGCAGAGCATTCATACATGAAGTGTTAAAATGCTCTCCTGGGATGCTCAGCTGGCTAAGCAAACTAGCGGGGCATTCTAAAATATTGTGTAAAAATGCTGTGCTAGAATGCTCAGCTGGCTTAGCTATCAAGCAGAGCAATCTAGCAGAGTATTCTGAAAAACAGAGTGAAATGCTCTGCTGGAATGCTTAGTGGCTAAGCAACCTAGCGGAACATTCTTAAATAAAGTGTTAACATGCTAAGCTTGAATGCTCAGCTGTCTAAGCAATCTAGCAGGACATTCTTAAATATAGTATAAGAATGCTCTGCTGGAATGCCCATATTGCTACATATCTTTGTCATACTATTACTTTTCCTAAAAAAGATCACTGCCATTCCATGTTCGTGGAGTTGGCACCCTAACAGCCAAAAGTTGGCAGACTAGCAGCCTGCACCCTAACAGCCAAAAGTTGGCAGACTAGCAGCCTGCACCCTAACAGCCAAAATACATAAGTAACACTTCCTTAGATCATTCTACGCTTTTTCCAATATCGTGATCTTTATTTTTAAAGATGTTGAACTTTATTTTTTTTATTCCGTCGCTTTGAAATTTGTGAAGTTTGCAGCCTTAAGAAAACTAAGGATTCTACAACCATTTCACGCCTTTTTTCAATATCGTGTTCATCATTTTTTTAAAAGATATTGTACTTTTTCATTCTGACGCTCCGAAATGTTTGAAGTTTTTCAATGGGATTTTGGGGGTTTATTAATGTTTGGATTAGATAAAAAGGACGAAAATATATGTAAAACATTTTATCACCTTTAGAATTTATTTAAAAACTTATGCTATAGAAAATAGATTATTAGGAAAAAATATATTTAGCCTGGAGCAGTATTGTCCGTGACCTAAGCAGACAAAATATTTTGTTGACATTTGAGTAAATATTGACATTTTATTATCATTTTTTAATATATCATGCTTTGATTTAAAATATCAGCGGTTGTAAAAGTTATAATTTTGTACTGTGTATCGAAATGGCTTAAATTGATTTTCTACGCGTGTAATTATATAAAATTTGTATCAAGTGTGCAAAAGGCATTGCATTCCTTGTGTTTATTTTTTGTATAAAGAGGTATATTTTGCCGCTATTACCCCTCCGCCGATGGAGTCGGGAGGGGGATATTATTTTGACCATGTCCGTCCGTCCGTCCGAATTTCATTTCCGCGCTAAATCTGCTGGAATTCAACGAAACTACATGGGAACCAACAATACCAAGAGGAGATCCGCCTATCGTCGCCATTTTCGGTCCGACCTTTAAATTAATGGCGCATGATTATTCATATATGGGGCAATAATCGTTTCCGCGCTACTTCTCTGCAACTGCTGGCAAAAATTCAACATAACTTTAAGGGAACCATTAATACCAAGAGAAGGTCCGACCTCATCACAGAGTTATGACACTTGATTAGTTATGTAGTATGCATATAGAGAAATAATGGTTTTCGCGCTATTTCTTTGCAACTACTGGAGGAATTTAATGAACTGTATTGGAACCATCAATACCAAGAGGAGCTGGGCATATCATCGCCTTGTTTTGGTTCGACCCGTCAACACAGAGTTATGGCCCTTGATTAGTTATGGAGCAATAATCGTTTCCGCACTATTTCTCTGCAACTACTGGCTTGAATTCAATGAAACTTCATGAAAACCACCAACAGCATGAGGACATGCGCATATTGTTGCCTTGTTTCAGTCAAACCCTTCATCACAGAGTTTCGCCCTTGATTAGTTATGCAGTATGCATAGAGAGCAAAAATGGTTTACGCGCTTCTTCTCTGTAACTACTGGTTGGAATTCAACGAAACTTATTAGGAACCGTTAATACCAAAAGGAGATGCGCATATCGTTGCTTTGTTCCGTTCTGACCTTTCAACACAGAGTTATAGCCCTTGATTAGTTATGCAGTATGCATGCACAGCAAAAATTGTTTCCGTGCCTTTTTTTCTGCGACCACTGGAGGAATTTAACGAAACTTTGTGGGAACCATCAATACCAAGAAGACATGCGCATATCCTTGCTTTGTTCTGGTCCGACCCTTAAGCTCAGAGTTATGGCCCTTGATTAGTTATGCATTATGCATATATCAAAAAAATTCCATGCTATTTCTCTGCAACTACTCACAGGAAGTCAACAAAACGTTTTTGGAACCTTCAATACCAAGAGGAGATACTCATATCATCGACTTGCTTCTGGGCAGACACTTCAACTTTATGGTCCTTGATTATTTATGCAGTAGGCATATAGAGCAATAATCGTTTCCGTGCTATTTATAACTACTGGCTGGAATCCAACGAAACTTAATGGAAACCATCAATTCTAAGTGGAGGTGGGCATAACCTTGCCTTGTTCTGGTCAGACCCTTCAACACAGAGTTATAACCCTTGATTAGTATCGTGTATGTAGTATGCAACATATCGATTGATTTCAACAAAACTTTATGGGAACCATCAATACAAAAGGCAATTTGCATCTCATTGGCATGTCCAGATAATACTCTTTGCCTCTGTTATTGTCCTGAATTTTTATTTTGTACAGAGAATTTTGTAACGATCAGGCCCATCATTTTAAGTCCGAAAATAAACCCGTTTCCGCAAACTACACAAGTACTAAAGTAATTAGTCCTTCTTAATGACATCGACTTTTAATCATCAAAACATACACTGTATGCACAGATAATTTCATCATTAAAAATATTTACGATGGTTATACATGTATTACTTAAAATGACTTATTTTCTACGCTGTTGCCGTTTTAACTATCAATTAGCTATACGCTGGCGGTTTATCTGCCCGTTCGAGCTAGACGGTGACGACATCGGAAACGATGGCGATACTGCCAAGCTAGGCACCCTACGTCAAGCTGGCCACTCATCGTCCGAGACAATAAATAGCCCGAATCTGCCAGAATTGTCAGTACCTTGGTAGATAGCCACCAGAGCACACCTTAGCTACATTCTATACCTTATTGAATATGGATGTATCTCCAGCCACCAGAAAGGCATATAATACTTTATGCCAGAAATAGTTCATATAGAAGCTTTATATAAACTCATTTAGTTTGGCAGTTTGGCATTATTTTCCATTTATAATGGATCCTGACAGAAGACCAAGTTTCCATAGCCATAATCCTATATTTAATAGTGATACCCATATACCAGGGTAGAACACCACTGTATTTTGTAGTTCACATTTTAGATACCCATCAATCGTATAGCATTTCATGGTAATTCCTACCAAAGAATTGTACCAGACCACAGGCAAGACGTGACACCGTATGTGTCAAGCCTTTCATTTCATGTTAAACTATACTTGATTCTAGACGTAACAGAACAATATTCCTGACCTTAGACGAGGAGCCAGAGCCATCCACAGAACAAACCATATACGAATTTCATTGTTTGTGAAATGTATATTTAATAAATTGTTGTGTTAATCTTTTTTCAGGTATCCGTATCTTTTAGCCCTTGTGTCCCTTATTTCCCTTAACCTATTACGAGTGTTTGAGAAGAACCCACGTGTCAATATTGAAATGTGTCCGGGCCAGCAGACCCCGGGTACGTTTCAATATAACTGTTTATGTTTAGATAAATACATAGATAAAGCCTTATGTTGTGTTCGTAATAACCAGCACTCGGCGGGGGATATAAGTTCAACGAATTTGCTTGTTTTTTTTAATTATTTGCTTATGTTTTTCAATTATTGATAGATTATCAGGGTCCTGTGGGGAAAAAAAATTCGCACCGCGGTACGATTTTCGGAAAACCGGTATTCAATGAAAATCATAATTTTCAATTAATTGCCTTCTATTTTCGTACAAATTTCGCATAAAATCTTTAGTGGCGCCAATGGAAGATAAGAATATCCAACAATTAGTACACTTATTGTAATTCACATAAATGGCCCAGGTGTGAAAGGTAGGTTACGCGCGATTAGGTAACATGTTAAGATGAAATGGGCACTATAAATAAGAAATTGTAAAAAAAAATGACAACATAGGACAGATATATGCCCTTAAGGTCACCTGTATGCAAAATTCAAATAACATTTACCGTGTGGTTCATTAGTTATGGCTATATTTCTGAAGGGCTTTTTTCAGAAATGATGAAAATCTAAATAATCTATAATATCATCATGGTGATTTTTTTTCCTATTGCTCATTGTAAAGAAACAAATAATAACATTCAGTTAACAAATTACACGAGCAAAATGCTTAAATTTTCTTAAAAGTATATTGGTTGATCATGACAAATATAAAAATACTTTTACCTTGTTGTTTTTATTTCATTAAACTTTGAAATTATCTGTCATTATATATGCTATTAAATTTGGCATTATTTAGCAAAAATACCTACAGATTTACAATAATTTTATAATTAAAATCAAACACTTTTTTCTTCCATAAGGGATCTGAGAGATAAATAAATAATGATAAAAAGGAAAAAAGAATTTGGTGGCGCAATCTAAATTTAAATTGACCTAGAGGAAACCCTGGTTCCTAGATTACTTTTTATTTAGTCCTTACAGTTTTATTAAATTTCTTCTAACAAAATATACATATATCTATAATATATAATGTTACACCATCTTTACATTAAAACATGTACACGACAATACGTATTGCAATATATTGCAAAACGCATCTAAATAATGCCCATATATTGCATTACGGTTTTTTTTTGTTTGGATCGTCAGATCAAATAAATAATTGTAGCGAAATTTCAGACCCTGATACAGTCAACTCGCCATTACCGGATCACTATCAAAGCATCAAGTTATTATGGAAACACATTTTACTCTTACAGACTGAAACATATGTCATTTAATAGCTTTTTTATTACACCTTTTAATAAATTTAAAGTTTTTAAGTTTTCCTGTTGACATGCCCGAGTGTCGTCTAGTTTTAATCTACCTATGCCGGATCAAATTCGCCATTAGGGGATCACGTGACTTTCGATTTCCAGGGGCTTTCTCAAAATGCGTTTTACCTTTAAAAACTGTCAAATTATGTATCATCAATGAAGTTGACAGGTTTTGTCCCATATGGTCAAGATATGAAAATATTGCTACCGTGATTGTTGGTATCTTAAGAGAATTTTTAAAGTATAAAACATAGTCATAAAAACACATTTTAACAGTTACATTATCTTTATTTCAATGACTAGACATTTTGTGACAAAGTCAAACATAAAAAAATACCAAGTATGCCAGTACTTGAAATACACATTTTACTATTAACTTATTAATTGTTACTTTGTAAAATTAAATGGTTAAACTGTTATTGCTGATAAAAAGGACAAGATTAAAACATCTTCTATTAACATCATTTGTACTTAAATGACTAGAAACTTATTTAATACAACAAGATCAAAAGTACATTTGCAACAATATTTCTGATCATGAATTACTCCTACTTATATTTATTATCCCTATTTAGATGACAAGTTCCATAGATTTTCCTTCTGGAATAGTTTGTAACAGGTCAGATAGCTTTTCATAACTAGTTTTAATATCTGAATGATGAGTAATAATGTAATTACATGGCAGCACAATACCACCACCCTCCATATTTTGTGCTGGCCAAGGGGGGAAACTTGGAACAGGTTCTCCAGTAACCTCAGCTACAATTTGTCCACTCTCCATGAGTGATCTGAAATGACCTGCTAGAATTCTTGGAACGTGTCCTATTGGAAGACCAGCAACATCTTTAAGTTTCAACTGGCGTTTTTCATCTGTCACTAAATCATGCTTATCAACTAAAAATGAGTCAAGTGGTGGAAGCCATACTAAACTTGCACATTCATCATGGTTATTAGTATATTCTGGTTCAACAGGTAAATGGGTAGGGGGTGTAGTTAAAGGTGGTTTGATCTGAAACACATGGTATCCTTTTATAACATAATTTTTTAGAGTCATTCTCTCATTCACTGTGGTGTCAGGAATGTTTGCTGGAAGAATACTTGCTGTTTGCTCCTGCAATGAGATAGACATCTGATAAGAAATTGTTTTTGTTTATACCGATATTTCATCTCATGATGTTAAGTTATTCATGAATTGTAATTTACATGAGTGAATGTGATGCTTGATTGTTACAGGTTTAAGTATCCATTTCATCAAACAGAAATTCTGCAATCTGAAAATGCATGTTGATTTAGTATTTGTCATTGTATACATTTAATAAAATCTGTTAAAACTTGTTACTTTCTAAACATTTTAAGTCAATATGTATTGAAGGACTTGAAATTTGAAAATAACTGATTATTATACACATAATTTCTGTACATAAACATCCTACTTAAACATATGAATGCCAAACTTTAAGCACCATAGTTGAAAAAAAATGACTTCTAATCACAGTCAGACAAATGAATGGCTGATCTTCATCAACAGGAGTGGACAGACAGTCTACATGCATCCAACCATCACACTGGTCACATTGTATCCAAAGCTGATTGGTACCAGATTCAGTATCTTCATCCCATGTAATAAAACACCCTTTACAGAAGACCTTCGATATTGCATCAGCTGTAGTTAGTTTGTCTCCATGCTTACTGCTTTTGTCGTGATTTTTCTTTTCAGTCTGAGCTCCTTTGCCTTTCTTTGGATTTGACTTAGACTTTCCTTTCCTATAGATGTGACTCTTTTCAGTTGTTTGTTTTGTTATTTTATATACTTGACCTTTGCTTTTCTTTCTTTTTCAGCAAACAATTTAACTTTGTCTAGTTGCTTCAATGACATTGAACGAATACATTCTGAAGAAGTAAGGTTGTCTGGTAAAGTGTTCAGAAGTGTTTTTCTGACAGGTTTTAGTGTTTCTAAGGCCTTTGGGAAAACCAGAGATTCATTTAACACAGGTGAAGTGAAACATCTAGAAGTCGGTGATTGCCAAGTTGATGGAGTTTCTCTAATTTCAGCTTCAACATCCCTATCTGAAGATGTCTGACTAGAGGAACCATGTAGAGCTGCTACGTCAGCAAGCATGTCCAATCCGGTCATCTGCTTCCCAGAACTACTTTCTAGTTCTACTGATAAAGATGTACTGCTAACTCTGTTAGCTTTCCAATATAACTTCTTGTACACATCAAAGCATTGTGACTGTCCCTCAACATCATATCCCTCACCTAATCGTTTCCTATATTTAGTGCATACAGGGGTAGACAGTGTTGTTTCAAAAATATCAAGAGCTCCCTTTGCATTTCTTTCTTCAACAGACTCTTCTATCATACTGCTTTCGTGTGATTGTGTCTCTGGATTTGAGAAAGTTTTTGCAGGTTTAAGGGATTAAGGAAAAGCCTCTGATAATTTTTCGGCAAAGACTTCCTTCCCAATAGATCTGCGTGGGTTTTCACGGCTGTATTTTCTGGACACCAAGTGCCACTTTGCTTTCAGTGGACCAAATACTCCCTTATCTAAAGGTTGCATTAAGTGTGTTGCATTAAGAACAATCTTATAGAGCTCGATACCCTTATCCTTAGCTTTCATAAACACAGTGTGGTCTACGTAGCTACTTACACTATCCATTAATAATACAACAGGGCGGTCAGTTCCAGCAAATTTATCAAAGTGATCCATAAACTTCGAAAAAGTTGCAGTGTCCATCTAACCTTTTTTGTGTAGGCAATGTCACTACCTTCTGAAGCACCATTTAATGGATCGATCGACCTTGGTTTTGGTTCCGGATATACAAAAAATGGTGGCATCATCTGTCCACTTGCACTTCCACAGTACATGACGGTTAGCCTTTGTTTACCCGCTGTAATGTGTGGCACTGCAACATCCCTCTTTGATGGACCAATCACTTTAGCCTTTTTGCTTCCCATGTTTAATCCTGTCTCATCTGCATTCCAGATACGAGAAGGCTTATCAAGACATCGTATGCTAATCAAGAAGTCTCTTTATCCCGAATACCACTTATCTGTGACATCTTTAGTTACCTTTGAACGTTTCAGCTCAAGCGGAGTTTCTGTTCTTTTGTCAATTATGTGTGAATTTCTGTTCTTGAATGCGGCATACCACTGGTACCCAGGTCTTCCATTTTTGAATGGCGTTTTCTATTCTCTTTTTTCACAATATCTTGGACAAAGTCAAGAAACTCACATGTTCTAAGACCCATTCCTCTATGTGCCATTTCACTTAACCATAAGGCCATACTTTCTTCATCTGCTTCAGTGAAAAAAGTAGCAGGTCCTTTCACTATTTCAATTTCTTCTTCACCTGAATACCTTCTATGCAGAAAACCATAAGACAAACTATATTCCTGAGCAGCTTTTCTCAAAGACATATTATTGTTACATGAGCTATAAAGGGCTCTCCGTACACGTGTTTTCTTATCTGGCGTCATTCGTTGGCCCCTGTACTTCTTGTAAATTGCCTTTGCAGATTTCTGTGCAGGGCTACATGTTGTATTGTTGTATGGACAGACTTCTTCTTCCCAACCATATCTTAAAATAAACCAAAAAGTGGCTTAATGTTAGACCAGATTTAGTTTGAACTGTTTTAAGGGAAAAGACAACAAATTACAGGCACTCAGGCTTTAGTTACAATTGTTTACCCCTTTTCACTTTATTTTGTATACAGGAGCAAGGACTGTGAATGACATGTACTATTTTGACATGAAACAATATTATAAACAGTTACCAATACTTTCTGTTTATATTTGTATCGCATCCATACTGTTGAGATTCTCCCTCACCTGCAAAACGTGTGATCCGCTATAAGTCAATTTATGCTATCGGATATTCAAGTCTTTATTTCCAGGAAAAACGGAACAAATTGGAAAGAACTATTTCGAATAAAAGTTTATATATTTACCTTGCAAACTACAAAAGTTTATCGCTGAAAGCTTCTTAGATTATTCTCTCATCGTGGGAATAGTTTTACTTTCAATTTCGAAGGAGGCTTACAAACTCTGGGTGCAAAAACGCTTTACTCGCTTTCCATCGATTAAGATTAAAACAGAGGCTTTTTTCCTGCTGTAATATTTACCGTCTCAGGAAAATGCATACTGCAGTTGACTGCAACAAATTTTATTTTGGCTCGAAGATTAATATATGAATGATTGTTATCCAAAGTAAGAGTGATCCGCTATTGGTTATGAACCGGTAATGGCGAGATGACTGTATGCTTATTTGCAAAAATACCGAAAGTGGTCCGAACTCCTCGAAGCGGTTACTTCCCTTTATAAGTACACTAACGCCCAAAATTTAAGGGAAGATTACTGCGTAAAGATTGTCAAATGACAGGTGCATTAATTTTCAAGCCTTCCCGGGAAAGAAAAAATAGTGCCCAATTGGCCGAAGATTTCTGATATTGTGTAATTGTTTACAGATATACATGCTTATATTAAGCTCCATGATCATTTACATCAGTGTTAAACGACAGGTTAACCGTGAACAAAATATTTCTAAATTAGTAAGGGTTACAAACCCTACTTTGGAATAATTTGATTTTCTTCAAACTGTTATCTTATTACTTCCTCGTGGTCGAGGGGTTACACGCTTGTGAGGAAGCTAGAGGTCTTGAGTTCAAATCCCAGTTAAGGCAACTCACTTTTTATGTTTTTGTTTCTTTTAATTTTATTTTAAATTGTTTAAGCCAAATAAACATTGAATTGAATATCAGTGTTGCAATAAACCTTATGTGCGCATGTGTGTGTGCGCGCGCGCGTGTGAGTGCGTGTGTGAAGTTGAATATACTAACGTTTACTTTCTGTATTTTTCAAAATCTTATTGACGGTGTCTATGATAGGTGTATAACTGTTTGAAAATACTACAAAAGTCAAATTAAATATTTTAAATGAGAACATTTACATAAAAGCATTTATATTTTTATTGGTTGGTACTGTTGTTTCACCAATTGCCTCTTATAGTTTTCAAAATAATACGACGTGGTCATGAGTATGATATTTACTAGTTTCATGATAATACTTAACATACTTTATAAAATTAATTTCATATTTCTATTGCATGCACTGATGATTGATATTTTTTGCAATACCATACATTTATGATGATTAATATAGAATTGGACCGTCGCTGATTATTTTGTAATAAAAACCATTGTATTATATGTTTGTATACACATGTATGTTCTCACAGGCATTTGCCTTTTGTTCAATAAAATTATTCATTATTCCACGGATTTATATTTGTAATATAAATCCGTGCTTATTCTTATTGTCAATTTACTACAGCTTTAACACTGGAAACAGCATTGGTGGCACTATACAAAAACAAAATGGTTTATAATCTCACAACCTTTACCTTTCTGACATTCTGAGACCCAAACAAATGCAGCGCCTTTTTGTGCTTTGATTCCGTATTGTTACACCCCTACCAGTAAATAGATCAATAAGAATGTTGCCATATGTAAATAGATCAATGTATTGTTACACCCCTACCTGTCAATAGATCAATAGGAACGTTGTCATATGTAACGCTTGATTAGTTTTAGTAATTTACCTTGACTAAATAACCTAATCGACAGAAATATCGTTCGGTGTACATTTATTTCGTATCAATTATTTTTTTCCTTCTATGAGCATTTTATCTTTTATATTATTATTTTTCAATTAATATGGTTAAACAACTTTTTCTTTTCTCTATGAAAGGGTTCTCACTCTTCTTATATCCGATCTTTGCTAGTCTACAATATGTAATACATATTTAATGTTTTCTTAATTTTTGGAATGTATCATGTTGTCAATGTTTGTGAACTGATGGCAAATAAAGTTTTTGACCAAAATTAAAATTCTGTAAACATTGAAATATAAATTCGTCATCAATACTACGAAGTCAGCCAAAAGTAATAAACCTGGTTCATTTTTAATTTGTAAGTATTCAATAGTTTCAAATAACAATATTATATTTTCTCCAATGTATCTGTTAAAAAAACAGTCTATGCGTTACTTATTATAGAGTTAATACCTTTCTTAAACATATTTACAATAACTTTTCGCTAACGGATAGTATTCATACTTGGTAAGAAGTCCTTCTGTATATTTTTTTTCAACTTCTGATACTTGTTTTATTTTGGTTTAAGAAGTTATACTTTGATTTTTTTTGTTCTTCCTTTTTGTAGTTGCTTTGAGTATAATGTTTCATGGTATGCTTTTTCTGCCTTGATAATCTCGATTTTTTTTCCTCTGCATTTTTTTCTGTACTAGCGAAGTATTTACTGTTGTTTTTTTAATTTCCCTCCATGTTTAATACATTGCATCCATTTATCTTTAAATCGTTAATTTGCTCTATTTTTGTTATGCCTAGATTAAATTTAATATCATTAAGATTATTTTTTTCTGTGTTTATTTTATCTTTCAAAATTTCTATTTCTTTATGTGTTTCTTCGTTTTCCATAAAAGTCTTTTCTTTTTGGGCAGCATATTTTATAGTTTGGTATCTAATTATCCCTTATATAATCTCCCACAATGTATTGATCAGAGCCTTTGTTTATATCAATAACTTCATAAATACTACCTTTTTTTTTTTTTTTTTTTTTTGGATAATTTTCTTCATTTTACAGACTATAATTCATTTTTAAAGAAACAAAGACCCTTTTTCATTTCTGAAAAAAAATCTATTTTTATTTCTAACAGCGAATGATCTTTTTTATAGCTGGGTTTTATTTTACAACTTTGCGTTATGTTTAAAAGTTCGTCTGATATTAAAAAAAACGTCTAGTCTGCTAAAGATAATTGAACTATTATTATGTTTATTGCATTGATTTAAGTTATGTCCTCTTGTGTGTGTGTTGAGTTTATTTACCCTCGCCACCGGTTTAAAACCATATGGGCGAGCATATGCTTCATTTATTAAAGGGAAAACACTTTATTTAGTTAATATCTGCATATGTGACTAGTGAGTACAATATTTCCTGCCCCAACAATGCAAAATAATTGCATTGAATGGGGCCGGAAAACGGTGGGATTATATCCCACACTAAGATTAAAAAGCTGTATTTAAAATTTAAACTTAAATTAAAAAGGGGGGAAGACGCTTATACGCGGACGTCTTCTATATAGGAAACAAAAAAAAAACCCTAATAATTATGTTTAATGATAGCTTCATTTATTGCAAATCATATTTATAATGTTAAACAAATATTAAAAGGGGGGAAGACGCTTATACGTGTACGCCTTCTATAACAGACCAACACAGTTAGATTTGTAGATCTTAGTTTTTTTTTAAACTTTATTTAACACATGAGAAGGTTTATAAGTATAAACCTTAGCAATCCGCCTGAGAACATAGTTTTTTACAATTTGGCCATCATTTGTGTGTGTGTTTGGGTTTGTTTACCCTCGCCACCGGAAAGAGACCATATGGGCGAGCATATACTTCATTTATAACCTTTAAAAAAGGGGGAGCTGATGTTTAATTACTTATTGTTATATCCGTACATGTGTTTATGTGCATACCATATCCCCCATGACAGGGTAGTCTCTACGTACAACCTCTGCCATGGGAGGAAGATGGGGCAATCCCATACTAAGATTAAGAATTCTAAAATTAAATTATTAAAAAGCACTTATTTTAAAATTGGCCAAGACGTTTATAGAAGTTACCGTCTTTTATAACAGGTCTATCTAATATTTAGTATAACTAAAAAATTTTAAAATATTACCTATAATTGTAGAGTTCGCATACTTGCGAAGAAGGCATGTCAGGAACGTTTTCTGACCAATTCATTGTGGGCTGACTGTTATTTATGTTGGTTTCTATTTAAATGTTATAAACCGTATACATTGGGATGCATATAATTAATTACATGTTTGTAATTAGCAGAGTTTGTTTTAAATTTTGTAATTTTTGTAAGTTCTACCGAACACCCGCTTCATAAAGTTAATTTTGATTGGTTTAGAGAGGATTGCCTCCTTTGTTCTCATTGGCCGAAAATTCTCTGTTTACAAAATAAGGAGGTCAATCCGATTTTCTTGAAAATTCTGCAAGTTTTGTATTGACCTATTTCGACAAGTTTGTCGCGTGGACTGGATAGAAATTTTGCGGGTGCCCGTTGCATCCAATGTATACGTGTTTTTACCAACTTTATTTCAAAATTAAAACATATATATAAGTTAAAATGTGGTGGAAACGGCCTTATCTATTTATCACTGTCTCATGGTCTATAAATTATTATGCATCTAGATATCACACATAATAATTAATCTTCTATTACTTAAACAATTCATAGAAGAATAAGAAAAAATCTAAGTCCCAAATATGGCTAATAATAATAACTTGGTTACCCATAATGTGATGAGATAGTCTTTATGTAACATATTTAAGAAAATCTCATGCTTGAGTGAACCCGTGATAAACGTATTGCTCCATATGGGGGCACGGGTTCACGTTTACTAGTATTAAGGATACTAGTTTATATATACAGGAATAAAAAAGATAGATAATAAATAACACGGGGCGGGGGGCAAAGGGATATATACAATATGGAGTCTTTTTTGACATTATGGGTAATCTGTAGCCAGCACCTCCCAATTTTGATAATAACCATGAGACTGTATGGTAAAAATAGTCTAGTGCACAGCCTATTTAAGAAATTATTCAATTAAAATTACATAGCAATAAAATTACAAAATAAATAAATAAATAAACTTCGTAATAGCACCGTTTCATTAGGGCCACTTTTAAAAATAAACACTTAAAAATAGGTTATGTACACTTTATACAATGGCTGTGCACTGACTCAAAAATTTAAAATATAAAATATTTGTCCAAACTAACATACAGTATACTATACTGTAGTATATAGCTTAGGCAACTACCCCTCGCGTATTGTTTATATGTTCGCGTCTTAACCTAATATATCAAAAAAGTTTTGTCTAGTTAGACTACCTAATATTTATCTTATAAAGTTTCATTTTACGGCATTGATTATATTTTAATACATTCGCCTTTTTGCTGGAGAAAATGTTAGCTCGCGGACCGCGCACTGATAGATCACTCAAACCTTCTTCAGAATCGGATAGATGGACCAACCACCACATATAATGATGTTAAGTGTGTGTGTGTGTTTGGTTTGTTTACCCTCGCCACCGGAATGAACCATATGGGCGAGCACATACTTCATTTAAAACTTGCTTAATTTGTATGGGAACTAATTTAATTTGTCTACAGTTTTATCGGTACATGTGTTTACGTGTGTGCCATATTTCCTACCACAAGTTCGTATAAAAGTACGTAACCCATGATAGGAATAAGATGGGATTGCTCCCATACTAAGTTAAAATGACGTGTATTTAAAAAAAAAATTGAACAGCATATTTAAATTACCTAAGGTTAAAAGGGCCGAAACGTTTATAAAAAGCACCGTCTCTTATAACAGGTCAACTATTATAATATTCTATGATTAAAATGATAGAGAGAAAGTCTTGTTAAAGCAATGTCAGGAACGCATTTTCCCAATTCAATGTGGCTAGTCATTTAAGGCCTGATTTGATCAGATACATACACAAAGGAGTGTCAGAATATTAAAAAACAAGTTTGTTTTAGTGTGGAAAAGATAGAATTTAATAATTTTCTAGTATATTTCACCCGAACACCTGCTTAGTTAAAGATGTTCTTATTGGTCTAAAAGTGATTGCCTCCTTTGTTCTCATTGGCCGATAATGATGTTAAACGAGACGAAAAGTATTTTAAATTTACGAAAATAGAAGAGAATAAACCTTTTACTGTACACGATAATTGTGACCAATCATATTGTTGTATTTCTGTTAATTTGAGAATACTTCAATTTCATTGGTTGTTGGAAAATACCATAGAAGAAAATATGATAAATTTCTTCGCGAATACCTTATTTTATGACGATTCTTACGGTAGCACCGTTTCCGGCTAAACATAAACAAAAGCCGAGAGAAAAATATTAGCCAAAATATCGTTAAAAAAGGCACGAATCAAACAATAGACATTATAACTATAACTGGCGGCAGGCACAACAACCATACAATACATTCAACACCAACAACGACACCACTACGTCATATACCACGCTATAAGAAGATTCCATAGAGACGGCCATCCCCCACCCACTACAACCCACTACAACCATTATCGTCTGGACACCATCTTCAACCTTTCCTCCACTAAATTATTACAAATTTATTTGAATGCTTTGTTTCTTTTAGGAATTGTTTATATATTTTATATTTTAAAACCATTTTATATCAAAGCATTCGGTCGTATTGGACCAATATAGTGTGTGTTTGGTTTGTTTACCTGTTTTGTGCATCAATCAATATATCTGTGTTATTTATATACAACAATAGAAGAGCTGGTATCTCATACCATTTTTAATACAGAGCCTTTAATTCACTAGTATATTTACTAGTTTTATTTGAATAGGCGGCTGGACCGCAGTATATAATTTTTAATCATAATGAGGCACAGGGTGGCCCGTTATGGGCCATCCCGTCACCATAGGGACCTGTCGGGAGTCCTTGGCAATGCCCTGGACAAACGAGAGGGCCACTATATATATAAGGCAGTAGCCAGGAACGTCGGGGTCCTAAAAGGGCTAGATGGAAGAATAACTAATTTAAAAATTAGGATCCTGTCATGTGAAATACACTTGAAAATAAAAAACGTGCTTAAGGCAACACCCCTCGCGTCGGGCAATATACTTCTGGAATTCGCGTCTACTGAGGCGCTCAACAAGGCACTGTATCTCCCCAAGTTTAAGCTTGGGGGGGTAGAGTGCATTATTAAAGGACTACCTCAGGAACGCCTTTATGAGGTAGTCATCCACGGCATTCCGCTGGAGGAAGATCTGGCAGAATTCCAACACAAGTTGGAATATGACAGATCTGATGGGGCTTCACTCGTGAGGGTCGACCGTCTCCAGAATAAGCATAGGCAAGATTCTGGGGCGGTTAAGTTGACCTTCGCGGGGGGGTGCCCCATCATTGTGAGCATCGCGGGCGAGGGCACGGAAATTGTATATAGGACGGAGACCTATGTACACCCTCCAAAACGCTGTTTTTTGTGTCAGGGATACGGGCACATTTCGAAATCTTGTAAACACAAAGTAGCTTGTGGCCGGTGCGCTGGAGGTCACAATACTAGGTCTTGTACCTCGGATAACATCAGATGCTCCAACTGTGGGGAAAAACACGTTGCAGCCTATACGGGCTGTAACGAATATGTCAAGGCCACCGCCATTATGGTCTTGGTCAGGACCAGGCGGGTGAACTGGGGAAAGGCCACTGCCCTGTTCTATAAAGAGCTGGAACAGCTAAAAGCAGAGGAGGATAGGGGCCTTCTCCCGGTCCGCCCCCTGGAAATGACTAACACCCAGCCCCCATTTTCTCCCCACAGGGGGGAGGGTGGGGAGAGCATGGGTGAATTGGGAGATGGAGTGGGGGTGGAAAATTCCACCTCTATGCCATCTCCCCCCATTTCCCCAATATGGGGAAATGGGGTAAATACACGTACCCCGTGCTCCCCATGTGGGGAGCGGGGGGGACTTGGAGTTAATGGAAATATTTTGGGAGTGAGCGTGGAGGGGGAATCTCCCCCCTCTGGGCTCACTCCCCCCATTTCCCCATATGGGGGAAATGGGGTACCAAATAAGTCCCCAATTAAATCCTATGGGGATATTGTGAAAACAAAGACCCCCCAAGGGTCTCTCCCCAAAATCTCCTTAGTTGGAGGGGTGGGGACTCCCTCCCCAACATACCACTGTAAGGGAGATTCAATTATAACTCCAAGCAGGGGTTCGAACCAGAGGACCGATATCAAAACCCCCACAGTTGGAGGCAAATGTACATCTACCCCTAATAGTAGAGAGACTGTGGGGCCCTCTGCGGGGACAGAGAACACTTCATCTCTCATGGATGATCCAACCATGAGTGATAATGGAGTGTTCAATGTCACCGAGGAGGACTCCATAGTCTCAGTCCATACATCCTGTATGAACAGCTCATTGGGGGAAGTCACCCCAATGGGCTACAATAATTTAACTCTTTCGGGCCTCTGTGAAATAGAGGTCACACCCCTTAAGAGTCAGTTGCGGGTGCCGCCAAATGTCAATAAATCATGTCAAACGTCTTTAACCCCCCCACCCAAGGTTAAACAAGAAAAAATTCAGGTCAAATATGATGATAGGGTCAAAAATATATGGGGACATATTTATAAAAGAAACCATTTTCTACAATGTCCAGCATTATTATTTAATGAAAAAGTGTTTGGTTTTGTCAGATCTTATTCATATTATAAGATCTGATACCCCATTTTCTTCTTTTCGTGTTGGATAGAAAATGAGGTGAATTAACCTATTGGATACGTCAATTTGTACATTCGATAAATTTTTATTCTGATATTGAAATAGCTTGAAAATTGTTTTCTACAATGTACGTTATATGTATTAAATGATAAAATATTCCAAAACATTATATCTGATCTATACAATCAGATCTGATATGTCATTTTCTTCTTTCGGTGTCGGAAAGATAGAAAATCTAAATTTGAAAATGTGATACAAAATGCTGTATATGTAGTAAATTATACATTTAAAGGCAAAATAGTCTATAGTTATAGATCTTGTATCACTATAAACTGAAATAACGTCAGTTTTTAAATTAAATATTAACCATTTAGTCAAAAATCTACTTTATCGTTATTTCATGCCGAACATGGGATTTGATACGTGCTCTCTCATTGGTTGAGAGCATTTGTCTCCTATGCGGCCATTGGTCCATTTACTATCCGATTCTGACTTCAAGCTCAAGACTTTGACCTATGACCCCCTCAGGAATGTGGCATAAACAAAGATTTGTTTACATTTTGTGCTGTACACTCATCACAGTTGTCTCCCTTCACCCGCTTCCGGTGGAGGCCATTTTGTAAACAAAGTCAAAATATTTACAAAATCAAAGTTTTATGATATAAATAGACTATATAAAAGCACAGACACGTTACATTATATTGGCACACTACATCGTTTATTGATCGCCACCAACTACGGTTCACCTACACACGTTTTACATCTACATTCGACGTTGATCGTCACTCAGCCAAGCAGTACCCCTCCCACCCACGCACGCCACGTTCCATATCAGATCCACACCAGTTCGATCGTCTCCTAGCTATTTGTTCTTTATTTGTTATTTATTAGTACATATACCTACTGTTCAGTAGCATATATAGTTAAATATTCTGTATTTAACTCATTTAGCATATTTGATCATTGATTAATAGGTCAACCATTATTTATTATTCTAGACATTTTGATTTTTGGATCTTTTGGTTGACATACAAAATTA
>NW_026861684.1:0-40814 GCF_026571515.1 Ruditapes philippinarum | reverse complement strand
AAAGGTGGAACAAAACGTTCATACTGGGACACTGACAAATTCCCCATCATAGCACTTAAATATTGTCATTTTTGGCAAGAACAGGGTTCCAACAAAAATCATTCACTTTATATGAAAAAAATCAATTTCTGTATTTAATTGATGGTGTTGATTAAAAACAAAACACAAAATATAGTTTTTCTGTAGTTTTTATTTTTTCTCCTTTTTGGGCCATTTTAGTGGTTAGTGAACCTAAGAGATTTTCATGAAAAATAATTTCTAAAAATATTTGGTTCTCCTTTTTAAATAAGTAAGGAAATAAGTCCGTACGTCATTAAATGAACTTAACTGTTAAACCAGACAATACTAAATAAAATGACATTTCATTACCCTAAACAAGCCTCGACATTTTTATTTTGTAATATATTTTATCTTGCAATTGCCATGGCATTTGCCTGAAAGTACTTGCTTGTTCATTCATACCAGGTACGTTACTGAGACAGAAAAAGGTCCAAGTAGACAATGGACTTTGTTGATAGTTTATATTCCCATTTTTACCTACCATGATATTTCGTCTTCATTTAGATATAATCAAATATTTTTCATCAATGTCTATGCTATATACAAGATATAACAAACAGGGTAGATCGCTTTTATTCGGATCCTGCCAATGTTTACTTTATTTCGCAAGATGGTCGGTATAATTTCTTGTCATTAACCAGTTATTAGAATTCCTTTCTAAAAATTGTAAAATTATATTTGGCTGATAGCAAACGCGTTCTTTTACTTTCGGACCATAATCCGTTATTCACATTATTCATATAATGACACGGAAATGTCGCATTAGGGTTTCAGAATCACAAACACATTAAATATCTGCATCAATTTAATGTATAAATTAATTGACACAATGTTTTTGCTTTATGCAAACGGTAAACTAGGGCATAAGTGGTATATTGAATTAGCCACAGCTGTCAATGAGGAGGCTCAATCAAAGAATGCAACATTGTCAATGAAGTAACTTTGGTCCTTCGGGATCATTGATACCAGCACTATTACGTGTTGAGAATTGAGTACCACACAAGCCGGTACTAGGGGGCGTGATGGATGTTGCACGTATTCATTATCCCTCATGTATAGACTCAATCAAACCGAGCCTGCAATTCTCTTGTAATTTTGTTGTGATTAATGCTTCCGAGGGATCACCTTGTTTCCAGATTTTTAAGTTATTTGAAACTTGTATGTTTGTTTTTGCAATAAAACTATTATACCAAAATAGTATTTTTCAAATTTCAAAAATATTCAGTCACAAACTTGCAGTATCTCGCCAAATTCGATGAATTTAATATTCAAAGCTACAAATACCTTAAATGGAAGCGAATTGTGAAAGAGTTTAAAAATAATTATTTAAACAAAAATGTAAAAGAGGTCGATTCTTTTTTAAACCAGGTTATAAATTTGTAAAATATAAACGCTGGAAAGGATGACCCATAATTCAATTGAAAATTTGGAACTAGTATTCTAAAGTTATTTCAAATAAGATCGGAACGACACGTTGGCAAATGTAAATATACCTATATACTTGTATATATATTTTTCTACTAGATAAAATATTATTTTGATACGACTTAGACGAACTATAATCACTTCGTTTAATGAAACTTTACAAAAAGATGACATTATCAGAAAAAAGTATGCTAATTACATTTAACGATCTTAGAAATAAACACACTGTAAAATACATGACTCGTTTTTAGTCCAGACCAGAAAGAGAAAGAAAGTATTTCATTATTCCAACACAATTCTAAAGAAACATATCATCATGCAATGGCAACAAATCAAATAACAACAATAACAATAATAATTCATGCTTAACATCTAAGGTCTAGCTGGTCAAGTTTCTTTCTTTACACAAAGAATAGCTTTTTTCAAAGTAGACTTTTAAGTTTTTGCTATGCACATATAAGGAAAATCAATGTCAGCCCGGGCAAGCCAATTTTGACCCCAGGGCTTTTATTTGAACAAACTTGGTAGACATCGATTAGAACATGTTTCATGCCAAATATCTTAGCTCTAACTTTTTAGGTTTTTTAGAAGAAGATTTTTTAAGTTTTTACTATATGCATATAGGGAAAATCAATGACCCCCTGGGGCGGGGCCAATTTTGACCCCAGGGCTTTTATTTGAACAATCTTGGTAGACACTCATTAGAAGATGTTTCATACTTAATATCTTAGCTCTAGCTCTTTGGGTTCTTTGAAAGAAGATTTTTTTAAGTTTTTACAATATGCATATAGGGAAAATCAATGACCCCCTTGGGCGAGGCCAATTTTGACCCCAGGGCTTTTATTTGAACAAACTTGGTAGACACCCATTAGAAAATGTTTCATGCTAAATATCTTAGCTCTAGCTCTTTGGTTTCTTTGAAAGAAATTTTTTAAAGTTTTTACTATATGCATATAGGGAAAATCAATGACCCCCTGGGGCGGGGCCAATTTTGACCCCAGGGCTTTTATTTGAACAATCTTGGTAGACACTCATTAGAAGATGTTTCATGCTAAATATCTTAGCTTTGGGTTTTTAGAAGAAGATGTTTAAAGTTTTTCCTTTGGTTGCCATGGCAACCAGAGTTCTGCATGGAATGGAATTCTTTGAACAACTTTGTTAAGGCTTCACACAAGGAACATCCCTGTGAAGTTTCATTAAGATCTGCCTTATGGTTTCAGAGGAGATGTCGTTTGAAAAGTGTGAACGGACAACGGACGACGTACGACGTACAACGGACGACAGACGACGGACGAAGAGTGATCCTAATAGCTCACCCTGAGCATATGCTCAGGTGAGCTAAAAATATTAACAATAATAGAAAATATAACAACACTAAAAAATCAGTTTAACCATTTCTATTGTGTACATGTAGATCTAATCTGCATACGATAAAAATATAAGTATCACATTTTGATTTAAAGTAACCAAGTTTTATAATGACGAAGATAAATTAGGGAAAGCTGCTTTACTTAATTCTGGAAACAAAGTGATCCCTCGGAAGCATTAATCACAACAAAATAACATAAGAATTGCAGACTCGGTTTGATTGAGTCTGTACATGAGGGATAATGAATAAGTGCAACATCCCTCACGCCCCCTAGCACCGGCTTGAGCGGTACTCAATTCTCAACACTTTATAGTGTTGGCATCAATGATCCCGAAGGACCAGAAAATATAACAACACTGAAGTTAAGTACGGGGCAACTTTTTACAGCTGCCACACGGCTCTTGACGCCTGCTGTTGTGAAGTATAAAATTCTGGAAACAAAGTGATCCCTCGGAAGCATTAATCACAACAAAATAACATAAGAATTGTAGACTCAGTTTGATTGAGTTTGTACATGAGGGATAATGAATAAGTGCAACATCCCTCACGCCCCCCTAGCACCGGCTTGAGCGGTACTCAATTCTCAACACTTTATAGTGTTGGCATCAATGATCCCGAAGGACCAGAAAATATAACAACACTGAAGTGAAGTACGGGGCAACTTTTTACGGCTGCCACACAGCACTTGACACCTGCTGTTGTGAAGTACAAAATTCTGGAAACAAAGTGATCCCTCGGAAGCATTAATCACAACAAAATCACATAAGAATTGCAGACTCGGTTTGATTGAGTCTGTACATGAGGGATAATGAATAAGTGCAACATCCCTCACGCCCCCTAGCACCGGCTTGAGCGGTACTCAATTCTCAACACTTTATAGTGTTGGCATCAATGATCCCGAAGGACCAGAAAATATAACAACACTGAAGTGAAGTACGGGGCAACTTTTTACGGCTGCCACACAGCACTTGACACCTGCTGTTGTGAAGTACAAAATTCTGGAAACAAAGTGATCCCTCGGAAGCACTAATCACAACAAAATCACATAAGAATTGCAGACTCGGTTTGATTGAGTCTGTACATGAGGGATAATGAATAAGTGCAACATCCCTCACGCCCCCTAGCACCGGCTTGAGCGGTACTCAATTCTCAACACTTTATAGTGTTGGCATCAATGATCCCGAAGGACCAGAAAATATAACAACACTGAGGGGCAACTTTTTACGGCTGCCACACGGCACTTGACACCTGCTGTTGTGAAGTACAAAATTCTGGAAACAAAGTGATCCCTCGGAAGCATTAATCACAACAAAATAACATAAGAATTGCAGACTCGGTTTGACTGAGTCTGTACATGAGGGATAATGAATAAGTGCAACATCCCTCACGCCCCCTAGCACCGGCTTGAGCGGAACTCAATTCTCAAACTAAACTACATTAGTTCAGAAAAGTAAAAAGCATATTGTTTTCTGAAAATGGTCAAACGCATGGACATACAGATTTATATACTTTAGCATATTTTGATGAAAATAATTTGAAATTATTTTAAAAATATTTATATTTGGTATTCATTGATATTATTTGGATACTTTTGAGGATAGAAGAAAGAGGCTGTTTAGTTAACATCTATGAGATAGGTCATATGAATGTGTCGTATGGTCCTTTTCACATGTATGAATGGTCTGTTTATGTATGTAAGGACATAAAACATACGCCTTGATAAATAAATAAAGAAGATAAACAATTTCTGGCGCAAACCAAGAGAAATATTTATATCAAAGTGCATAAATACAGTTCCGAAATACATAAACGATCAATGGAAATATGCATGATGATGAAACTTAATGAATAACAACAATTACCAGTAAGGACATAAAACATATGCCTTGATAAATAAATAAACAAGATAAACAATTTCTGGCGCAAACCAATATAAATATTTATATCAAAGTGCGCATGCGTGAGATGATTTTTCCGGGAAGTTTGTAAAAACTGAGGCTCGGCATGCAAATTATGTCAAAAAGAAATATGAGAAATTAGTTGTTATAATGAGATGATGAAATGGAATGATATAGGAATGATATGGGATAATGGATTGTATATCGGACTGAAAACAGACAAATACAAGAGATATATATATATATATATATAAATACAAGGACAAAATGATACATAAAAACGATATTCAAAAACATGAATATCGACCACATGACATACTTCCCCACTTTGGGGAATGTCGCCCCGACATTTATAAAATATTAAAGGGACTCCACTGAGGTTTTTTTGACATGATGGGACTAAAAATATTTTTTTCCAGATAAACGTACCATTTGCTGTAGGTTTATACCACTAATCTTTGTGCAAAATTTCAGTTCATTCGCCCTTATCGTTTTTCCAGAATAATTATTCAAATTGTAAAAAATGACCCAAAATGAAAAGCGTTTAAACGCTTTTCACTCAAATCGGGCTAAGAAAAGCAGAAAGATCCGATTTTCAATTTACTTCAAAGCATTTTCTGATCTATCTTTACATATAAAGTGCCCTTGCTCATTTTTGTAAAAAATTCAAATGTTTTGTTTTTAGGCTTTCAAACCTCAGTGGAGTCCCTTTAAAGAGGAAGAGCTTGAATCAGACATTGCAAGTAATAAGCTTAGACCATAAAGTAACTAAACTACTAGGTACTACATAACTAAATCTAAATACTGAAGGCAATTACAACCTGTGAGTAAATATATAATATCCGGGCAAAATACCTTAAACTCAAGCATGTTCCACAAAAATACCGTATGCCAAGAATCACGAAAAAAATATATGTCACGCGGAAATAAAATTTAAATTTATCAAATAGAACTGTGAATTCATTGAAGAGGTGCACTCTCAACAATAAATTCTTTATCTTTAAAGTACTGCAAAATACATTTATAAATTATCAAGGTAAAATATATGGTACATGGTATAAAACGTAAAATGAAACACATCAGATACTGAACAACGCCTAACTTCAAAGTTGAGAAACACCTATACTATAAAGAAAAGAAAAAGCATTAATATAATTTCCCGTTATCATTTAGCATCCATCCGGGTTTCTTTCTTGTAAGTTTCTGCCTCTGTAAATTATTGTTGTTGTCCTTAGATTTCTCAGTGCAGGAATAACATATTTTGAACCTGTAACAGAATGAAAAGTTTGAGTTGTTGACGTGGCATCTTGTTCGCTGTTTGATGTTCCTGTAAAAGAAGTTGACCTACAATTGTTAGAATCATGTACATGTATTGCGGTAAAATTGCTTTGTGAAACATTTGTGAAACAATTGAAGGACTTGATGTAAGTGAGGAATTGGAATCTAACGGAGCTGTAATGGAAACATCAGAGGATGGATTGGAGAACGAGTTCTGATCCGAATGTAAGTCAGAGGAAGCGGGCTCGTATAAATACTCAGTTGTTTTGCACAAAGGCATCCCCATAAAGGGAAGAAAAAGGTTCCTGTGCAAAACCCTGGACCTGTCCTTGCTGTTTTCCTTCTTCACCTCATAGATGGGAATTCCAGAGGTGGGCTGGCTGAGAATGGTGTAGACTTCCTTTTCCCATCTATCGTCAAGTTTGGATTTTCCCCTAACACCTACATTTCGGACCAGTACTCGATTCCCGGGCTTCAATTCCGCTTCTCTCACACGGAGGTCATAATACCGTTTATGCTTCTTGCCTTGTTTCTTGGCCTCTCGGAGTACAACAGAATATGCAAATTTGAGTCTGTTCTGGAGACCGAATACATAAGAAGGGTCCTTGACAGGAGATTTGTCTGGTTCGATGCCAAGAAACGCATCGATGGCAAGCCTTGGGTGGCGACCAAACATGAGAAAGTGGGGGAGAATAACCAGTAGAAGAATGGGAAGTAGAGTTATAGGCATGGACAAGAGCGGGAACATGAGACTTCCAAATGACCTTCTTGTCATCTTCCAGGGTCCCCAACATATTTAAGAGGGTTTCATTAAAGCGCTCAGGCATCCCATTTCCCTGTGGCTGATACGGAGTAGTCCTGGTCTTGTCAATATTGGCCAACTTGCACAACTCCCGGATAACTTCGCTTTCAAAATTTCGTCCTTGATCACTATGGAACCGACTAGGAAAACCATAGTGACAAACAAAATTTTCAAAGAGAAGTTTAGCGGTAGTATGTACAGTTTGGTTCTTGGCAGGGATAGCATGAGCATAACGAGTTAAGTGATCAGTAATGATCAAGATGTTTTCATAACCACCCCGAGACATCTCCAGAGAAAGAAAATCCATACAGACAATTTCCATTGGATAACTCGACTGGATAGGATTTAACTTAGCAATCGTTTTATCCAATGACTTTCTCCGGATACATCTGGGGCAGTTTCGAACCCTGTGTTCGATATACTGTTCTAACTGAGGCCAAAAGAAACGTGAACGGAACAAGGAAATCTAACGCAAAGCAGGGTAGGGGTAAGATTTCTTTTAAAAGCAGCCATATTTGCTGTTGGATTTAAAATCTTATTATAAGATTCCATAAAGAATACACAAACGTGCATTTTGAGACTTATTTCATTGAAATCGATCAAAGTTTGACCATTTTCGAAGCAAAACTTCAATGTTGAATTTTCATAATTTTATGAATCGGGCCACAGAATCGGGATAGGGGTGTGAACTTTCTTAATATACGCAATGAATATCGTTTTGAATATTTAATTCCTTACAACATCCTCAAAGAGATTGTTGATGTGTACATTTTAAGACTAATTTTAAATAAATAGAATAAGATTTGACTCATTTTGAAGCTAAATTCCGACGTTGCATACCTGAA
The DNA here is from genome assembly GCF_026571515.1 of Ruditapes philippinarum. Classification (NCBI taxonomy): domain Eukaryota; kingdom Metazoa; phylum Mollusca; class Bivalvia; order Venerida; family Veneridae; genus Ruditapes; species Ruditapes philippinarum. The sequence continues at coordinate 33,137 of NW_026861684.1, read as the reverse complement.
AATGTATTTATACTTGCAAATTACAGGTGAGGCAGTGAAATTATTTTAAGTTTGCCATTTAAAGCCTTGTTTTATAATAAATGTTCATATTTTAATGTGACAACAAGGCTATAACGCACATTATACGGTTATTAATGTAAAAATCGAGTGGTATTTACGTTATATAAAGGCAAAAAAAAAATCGCCGTATTTTTTCTGAAATTTAATTGTTCTAACGCAAATCAGGGTAGGGGTAAGATTTCTTATAAAAGCAGCCATATTTGCTGTTGGATTTAAAATCTTATTATACGATTCCTTCAAAAATACAAAAACGTGCATTTTGAGACTAATTTCATTAAAATCGACCAAAATTTGACCATTTTGGAAGCAAAACTTCAGTCGTATTAATCTGAAACCCGAAACATTTTTTTTTGATGAATCAGGGTAGGGGGTAGTTTTATACAGCAGCCGTAATATTTGTATAATATAAAAGTCATACTGTCCCTAAATCAAAACAGGTTGAATTTAAAAGATTGAAATAATTGAAATCAAGCTAGAATCACCAAATAATTGAACAACAAAATGTAACGCACATAACGCCAGACAAAACCGTCTGGCCCCGTATGTCCAAAAAATCTCCACTTTGTTAAAAATATGTCGAGATAAATCCATTACAAGCCATGACATGATACAACTCATTGATTCTTTGCAAAATAATCTGTTTGATTAATTAGTTTTCGGAAGATATTCGAAATAATTGAAAAATAAATTTTGTCTGTTTTGTCTGCCAGTCTGTCAACTTCTGTCGGTAAATTTGTTAACAATTAACCTCTCTTATTTTTTTTAAAAAATTTGTTGAATTTTATTAAAAATTTGCAGAATAATTTGTAAAGGATAGTCCTTTCATCCTGTCGAATTTCAGCAGAAATAAATAAATTGGGTCAGAATTATCACGTGATAAACAATAATCAAGAAAGGCGTTGCCTACTTTTTGTCTGTCTAAACGAAGCAAAATCTGTCGACAGACAAAAAATACAAAACATGATATTTTTGTTAATATTGTTTGGATTTCCATAAAAATTAGCAAAATTAGTTATTCTTTATTACCAACATTTTATATAATAAAACTTTTATAACGATTTAAAATACAATTCACGTTGAAAAATCAGAAATATAAAATAAGTGTTTGCAAGCGATGCCTACCTTAATTGGATATACCTACAATAAACAAAAACTTCAAGACGCAAATTTTGAAAATCTTTAACCCGAGAAATTGCCTGAAACACGTAATTAACGCAAAAATTCCCGTTTTAAAAGATGTATTTTTCGCGTCTTTAGGTTTCATTATTTTGTCTTGAGACAGACAGACATACAGACAGACAGACAAACATATAGATAGATAGTGCCTTGGATAAGCATTGCCTATAGACAGACGGAAGGTTATGCCTACTTTATGGTAGGCGTTAGTAGACGTTGGCTTAAACATATTTATCAAGTTGCAAAACTACACAAAAAACAGAAAATGTATATGTAAAGTGGATTGAACGGAGAAAAGCTTATTGTTATTCTCTACTTTCCTAGCTAGACTGTGGTACAGCTTTTAGCGATACAGATGATATAAGAATTTGCTACAGCCATTATTAAATATGTTAACATTATTATAAGAAAATAAGACTGTCTGTTTTGTCTTTTCTTGTTGTTGTTTTTTTTTCTAATTCCAAAATAATATTCGATGTCAGATTTTACTTTGAAAATATATTTTGAAACTCCGCTCAAGCGTAACATTTATCAACTCAAACATGTATTAAAAATGTTCCACATTTGAACATGAACCCGTTAAAGCTAATCTACGACGCATGTACATATATTAATTAAACATATACTAAACATATGCATAATTTGAATTTAATGCTTTAACGATAATAAGATAATGTGTGTTTGTAATGAATTTTTGTGATTAAGTTTTCCTAAGATACGGGTGGGGGCTCGTGATTTTCGTGCAAAAATCGTCAGTAAACTAAGACTGTGACCAAACTAATCCATAAAAGATAACGATGTTTTTTTCTGATTAAGTCTTAAATGATGCCTTCGTCGTCGTATTTCATACTATCGTATAAAAACAATACTTTATTATTCTATTTTGTATGTTGATCAAAATGAAATCGCACAGATAATTTTGTAAAATTTCATTCACAACGAAATTCAGTTTAAAAAATAATGTTTATCAATAAAAAAAAATGTTAAAGAAATAGCTCACATATTTGACAAGTTAAATCCCGTTTATTGCACTTAATAATAAAGGATAAATTATATTAATTTCCGTAGTATGCCATCATCAGGTCTGTTTGATCCGAAATCCATAAATTACCGAATGTATATCAATTAATTACCATAATCACTGTATAAATTAAGTCTTATCAATAAATCTGCATGCCTACCAACAGACATCCTGTAAACAAACGAGCCGCTCTTTTGAAATTGCAACCTGTAATGCGACCAGATTTTTTAAAAGAGGCGAGATAAAGGGCATCATAGATAGAAATGCAATTTAAAATGCGCCTCTTCGACACCAGATTTACTCAATTTTGATGTCTTTTAATACCGTGAACCTGTCTTACTTGTTGTGTAAAATTGGCACAACAGTGACCACATGTATCTAATGATAACAAATTAATAATAAAATATTTCAAGTTTATAAACCTTCAATAACAATTTCATAACCAATTCATAAATCTTATTTTAATTAATAAAAAAAATTCATCATTGTGTGTTAATGACACGCTGTTCCTAACAGAACTAATACAACCACCCTACCCTGTCATAAATTTGGGACGCTATTACCAGACATTATTTATTTTTGTATATGATATTAAATGTTTATCTATCACAAAATAAGCTCCAACAGCTCAAATAATATTTATAAAACACTTATACGACTTCAAGCTGCATGTTCTTCTGTTTTAAGCCGCCTCCGTGGTCGAGGGGTTAGAGTCGATGACTTCTAATCCAGTTACCTCTCTGGCGTGGGTTCGATCCCCGGGAGATGCTTTGGTAGTTTAGCGCGGAGGAAGGTAGTCTAGTACTGGTGTAACTCTCCAGGAACGATGGTTAGGAAACTACCCGCCTATATGACTGAAATACTATTGGAAAAAGGCGTAAAATGAAACAAACAAACAAACTTCTGTTTTTACATTTAATTTATGTATAATTTGTGTCGTGTTTCTCGCACAATACGTTTATTAACATTTGGTGACATTACAAAATAAATCATAAATACTGAGGTAAAAAAAGTTTCGATTATTATTAGAATTGTGGAAATTTAACTCCATCCATGGAAACACCATATTAAACAAAATGTTTTTACGCAAATTTACCAAATTTTCAATACATGTTGATCTATATTAACATAATAATTGCTTAAAATATCCCCATTGAAAAGACTGACAGAAAATACATAAGCGCCGTATCATATTTTATTTTCAACTGCGTCGTATTATTTCGTACAAATCAAACATCTCGTTTTATCGAAAATTTAGTAAATGGTGCGCAATCGCAATCGCAATGTTCATGAGTTACAGTTGGTACACGATCGCAGTTTTCACAAAATGTAAAATGTAAAATGCAAAATGTATTTACCTGTTGCTTTACAAAAAGAAGTCAAAATCTTGAACAATTTTATTGTTATGGCCAATTCTTAATAAGTTATAGTAAATGTCAAAGGTAAAATGTTTAATTCGCACATTGAAAAAGAGTCCGACATGATCTTTGTGACCTTTGAACGTGCTTATATTTGTAAAATAGAGAAAAATAAGAATCCCTAAAGAAAGTCCAACACAACATAATTGAAAATGTTGCAGGCAAATCGGTTTGATTTAGCCTGTTCATGGACGGTACTGTAAAGTGCAAGTTACCGTCCACGCCCCCTAGCACCGGCTTAAGCAGAAAACATTTAAACATGAAATTGTGAAATTTTGAATTTAGAAACATCCGCAGATGTGTTCATACGGCGGTTATCATGGAACCTTCAACGTGACACTTCCGTTCCATTCCATGAAAAGCGGCGTATGGTCCCCAAGTAAAAGAAAGCTAACTTTACTAACTATAAGACTTTTAAACAAACAAACATACACTTTGACCTTACAGGTAGTATTCTACAATGCAATATTTCAATATGAAATATGATACATAAGATCATCAAGGAAAGGCGACGTTCAATGAACGCAACCCCACACTATCCAGCAACAAGAACTAGTGGCTAGTAGCCCTGGAGGACCCCAAACAAGCTGTAGATTTTGTAGTTTCACATGCAAGTATTCTTATTTATTTTTGTAATTAGTGTTTTGTAAGGCAAGTGATTCATGGACACAGCCAATTTTGAAAATCAGGCATAATTTACAGATAATTTTACCTTACATATTAAATAAAATATTATCTCATTATATTTCCAAGTACTTTTTTTCTACTGTAGCATATTAATGACACTATGTTATAAACGAACAAAAACACTGAACATTCTAGGATATTATAATATATAATGTGATTTTGAATAGACACATTTTAATGAAGGAAGGAATAGAGTATTTATTTAAACTTTTGACATTTGTATTGCATTGCAGTATAGCCAGTTGTAACCTTCGTACCTGCAATATAACTTACAATCTTCATATAAAGAAAGCTACTTATACTTTTTCGTAAATATAACTAACTGACTCCATCTGTCAAGATGTCAGGATATATGATATATATATATATATATATCGATTTAATAGCTTTAGATTAGTAAAAAATCAATAGAGACTTTTTCAAAATTTGCAATTCTTTCTTCTTTTTTAAAAAAAAAGTCGCCTAGGAGGGAGAGGTTACCCTGGAATATTGAAAATTTGGATCACAAAACAACAAATGAAAAAGGTAACTACCTCCATTTTTGAACTCACGAGAACATATCTACAAGCATGCTCTGGCAAGACTAGAACACGTTGTCATATGAGTGTGCGATCACGTGTTTCAATGTATTTTGTATTTTATTCACTGTTTTCGGAATTTGTACATACTTATGGCAGGTGTTTAAAATGCAACCAAAAGTGAAGCCTTAATATAATATTTATAATAGTTTCCATTTTCGTGGACCTCTGATATTTGCTTAAATTGTACACAAGTTGGACGTTACTAGCTTACTTAGCGCATAATTTAAAATGAGAACCAATATACAGCCTACAATAAAATACAACTGCGTCGTATCATTTTTAATTTCCAATTGCATCGTATCATGTCGTACAGATCATTATTTTCTTGGGAAATAAGCATCTTTTTTAATGAAATTTAGGTAAATGATGTAATATTGTATTTTGAAGTTTATGGTTAAAACTGAAATGAGAATAATTATAATTTCTTTGAAGGCATAAACGATAGATAAAGCAATATGAAATGCATCCTATCCAAAAAACTTTATAAAAATTCTGTCCCGCTTCGGGTTGCAAGTTCGCTATAACTTTTGTTTTACAAAATAGTTGTGAAAGCAACATATCGCGAACAAAGCGTAAAAATAGTGGAGCGTGTTAATACAAATATCTGGTTTTTAGTCATTTCCAACAAAGAGAGTACAGTAAACTCCGCTTATAACAAACTCATCGGGACATTCAAAATATGTTCCTTATATCCGGAGTTCCTTGTAAGCATGTAGCGAATTAGTTCCTTTTATCACGGAGAGATTTACATATAATGAACTGATTGTTTACCATCGTCCGCCATTTTGAAGAGGCATTTGATTAAGAAAAAATAGTAATTTATTTCCACTTTAGACACAATACCCGAGAGCGTACTTTTTGGAATTTGAATATCCTTTGCTATTTCAGTTTAAGTTTTACTTCCTGTCTCAATTTCTCATAATATATCATATTTTGTTTTTTTTAAACTCAGTGGTTTTCGATTTCTTTCAATGAATAAGAATAAACATGACTTTTGATTTTCCATTCTATTATATTGAATATCTTCTATTATATTTTAAGGCTGACTTTTACTAGTGAATGATATAGATTTCTTATCATTTAAATCAAGCGTACTTTGTAGTGTTCGAAGGATTATGCTTGCAAGCATGATTATGCGTGATTATGTTGAAAACCGATTATAAATTATCATTATTTTTTTACTCGAGCAAAACTATTAAAGAAAAGAAATAAAAGAATAAAAAATGACCGTTTTATCTTGATGACAATAACTCATCCTGAAATATCCTAAAAGAAAACTAGTACGTTCTGCTATTCAAATTCATTTTAATAGATGTATTGAAGACTAGTACAAACAACAATAAACGGTACATTCGGCAGATTTTTAGTCCGTGTCAATGAAAACAAAAGTTGAAAATGCGGTATCTATTTACGGATAGCCGTTATTTTGGTATTCGTTATAATATGCAATTTTCTGTACTTTTAATTTAATTGGGACTAAGAAATTAGTTCCTTTAAAGCGATAATTCCTTATAACCGTGTTCGCTATAACCGTATATTTTTTATATTAAATAAAGAAATGCAAAATTCTGGCCTAAATAAATTGTTCCATATAACCGGAAGTTCGCTATAACCGTGTTCGCTATGAGTGAAGTTAACTGTAATAAACAAAAACATACTCTTTTCGTTCCAAGATGATGGCGTTTGTTTATATTTTGTATACACGGGTTTTCACACAAACAAATAGAAAAAACACTTACAATTAATAATATGTCAATATTAACACGATTATTATGCGACAGAAATGCTTAAAATAAAACATGTGTATCTTTATTTGAAAAAAACTACGTCTTATCTATTAAAAAAGGGAAAGTCAATTGAGTTTCGGTCATTTTGATGATGGGGATTAAGCAGCAGCAACTACATGTGTGTAAATATCAAAGACTGGTAGCCCTTATTAAAACTATAATCCCGATAAAACTCCCACTAAACGAAAAAGACCGAGAAAGTGGTCTCGCCGGAAAATTTGTATTCTACTTAAATATTCCTGTTGTAAAATTGGGTGATGCTGGCCGTACACAGTTGTAGTTCAAGGTTCGAATCTCTCGTAGAAAACGTCATTACTTTTGCTTGCACCTGGATTAAAGTAGTCTATATTCCAATAACATCTTATTAAGTATGCGCTATTATAAATAAGCTTCTTATATTTCTTTGTAACATGACTTACACGGCTTTTACCATTTAAAGCTTCATGACGACACAGTAACATGTGACCCTGGTTTTTGAAGCAGTACTTACATGTTGCCTGCAAAAAGCTGCTAGTGTAGTCAGTATAGATGATATAATACTTTAAAACATGCAAGCATGGACTAAATACAAAACAAAACAGAACAACAATCGCAAATATGAAAAATATTACAGATTCCTTTATTGTAATATTCTTACAAATATTTGACAATTGTTCTTTTCAGAAATACAAAATGCTCATTAAGGAGGATTTCAAAACCTTAAAGTTTGTCTTCTGAAGGTTTCTATGACAAAATTTGTTTTCCATTTTATTTAAAGTTTCATTTTATCATTTTCATAAAAAATAAGAAATGGGTATATTAAGTGGGCTTTATATCGACTCCTGTTCTAATTTTGGTGTCCAGACGACCAAATCGAGCTTTATAAGTTTAAAAGTTAGCGACTATATTGAGCCGAAATCTAGTTTACAGTTGAGTTCACACTAAACTTCCCACCCTTGTGCACTTCTAGTGCACTAGAGCTGAACTAGAAGTGCACACCGTGTGCACTTCTAGTGCACTAGACCATATGACCAGGCTGGCCAGAGAAGGTGACACCTAAATGGTTTATTGGATAATTGCATATCAAGTGACAGGGGGCATCCATTGTTAAGCTGCTGTAAGAAAAAAAAACTTTGGGAATATATGGCCTATTCATGAATATAAATAAGTAAATCTTAAAATCAGCAGTTTTAACATTTTAGGTGATATCATGTTAAAGCTTAAAATTAATTTTTTTTATTGATTGTAATCATATTTTTCTTAACCAGTATTTTACTGTAGGTGTAAAATAAAACCCCTTAAAATCAAATTTATAGAATTAATAAGGTTAAATTTAAATATGTTCCGTAATGGATTTTGAATTAAATAAGTGTTTTCAATGGCCATGTATTTCAATTTTTCTAGTGTACAAATGGGAAAATCAATGTGATAATTCTGGTCCAAATAATTTAGTTTGTAACAATATAAACTTTTTTCCATAAGCTCAAACAAATCAAGGAAAAGTTTATATTTAAGCTAAAATATTATTTTTATAATATATAACTTAGAGACAGTTCCTCAAGAGAATATTAATACATTGATGCTAAAACAATCAATATACTGTGAAAATTTAGTATTCAACTGTGTATAATGCCTGCATATGTTTTAAAGATATAAATAATTAAAATATTATCCATAAAATAAATAAATTTGATAATTTTATTCATGATTTCAATATTAAAAATTATGTATAAAGGGAATACTTTTATTGAAGAGGAAATCACAAGTCATGCTGTGTATTGGTATTTTCTGAGAGGAACTAACAGTTTTCGTTATTATAACCACTCTCCTGCTGATAAGAGGGCCTCAGGGTAAATGACAAAGACCAGTCAATTTTGCAGATTATAAGTATGTATTGAAATTCCCTGGTTTTCTTAAAATGCATGTTAGACATAAGCCTGGAATTCATCACGTGTTGGCACTCAGGCTAGTTTGACATATAGATAAATGACCATAATATTTGTATAATCAAATATTCAAAAAAAATCATAATGGCATAAATGCGTATTAGATATTATTGTCTCTAAAGCAATTTTCTATATTTATACACATTTCTTGCCATTCTGCATAATCATATATAACTTAAGAGAAAATTCGTCATGTTCAAGATTGAAATAAAATATTAATTCATTGATTTTAAAACAATCCATACACTGTGATAGTATGTTTTTCAACCATGAAATGCTTGCATACTTTTTAAAGATATAAATAATTAAAAAATTTCCATGAAATAAATAAAATTGATAACTTTATTCAAGATTTCTATATTAAAAATTTAATGTATAAAGGGAATGCTTTTATACAAGAAAAAAGTCTCAAGTCATGCTGTGTATTGGTATTTTTCTGAGAGCGACTGCATTCATTACACTGGTCTCCTGCTGAAAAGAGGGCCTCAGGGTAAATAACAAAAATGCAGATGTATGCAATATTATTTAAAATTTCCTGTTTTTTCCAAAATACATGTAAGACATAGATAAATGACTATAATTTTTGTTATAATAATCAAATGTAAAAAAATAATCATAATGACATAAACGCATGTTAGATATTATTGTCATTATTGTCTTTGAAGTCGATTTTTCTAATCTTATCATAAAAAAACTGGTTTAAAATCAATATCAGTGTTAACCATTCTAGAAAGACCTCATATTAATATTTATCCACATGTCTTGCAATTTTGCATTAAATCTGCAGCATCTTTTAGTTTCTGAACTGGAAAATGTTAATTTTTTCTATTATAGATTTGACAAATTTGCCTAGTGTCAGTTTTAACACATTTATAGAAGATAATATATTTTAAAGAAAATATTTAAATACATGATTATAAAACTTTTGCAACTTCCTTTTCACATTAATGCAGATCTTGTTGTTTTTTTTTGTTTTTTTTTTTTTTATTTTAATAAAATATCATACATGAGCAGAAAACAGTTACAGAAGATTAAAGTGTCAAAAGTCATGCTGTGTATTGGTGTTTTAATATAGTACCCTGCTGATAAGAGAGCCCCTCAGGGTAAATAACAAAAGGCAGATGATAAATATAAGTAGGCAATGTAAATTCTGTATTCTCTGGATGTTGGTGCAAATAAATTTCATATCAAGTAGTACAAAAAGAAAACTGAAATATTTTTGCATTTTATAAAAAACTATTTTCAGAATAATATAAATTATTTATATTAATCTTAGGTAAATCTCAGTTTGAGAAGGTAAGAGAGATTATAAATGAGATAAAATTGACAAAATCTAGGCCAATTATAAACATATTAATTCTTTAATGTATTAAAGGCTATTAATGCTTGAAATCATTACCTTTAACTAAAAAAAACATAAGTTATAATCAAAAATAACTAATTTGTATAATTTGCCCCCCCCACCAAAAAAAAACAACAAAAAAAACAACAACAACAAAAAAACAAAAAATGACTGAATTTTGTTTAATTAGCATTTCAATGTTTCGTATTTCATTACCAGATTGTAATAAAATAGAATCATATTAAATATCAATTAATTTTGTTTATTTACGCACTTATCAACATTTAAGTAATAATTATTTATATTTACTTGTTCTAACAATTTAGTTTTAAAGTACAAAATCAGTAAAATTAATGACTTTGAAAAATTATTGTTCTAATATTTTACGCCATATTTTACAAAATCCAATATTCTCAACTTCAAAGTTATTATGAAAAACAATTATACAGATATCTATATTTATCTATCTTTTTGTAAAAGTCAAATTGCTATTCATTGAAATAAAAGTTAACTGCTTAATACATATAATAGGTCTGGTGCACTACAAAGTGCACTTATGAAGTGCACTACTAGTGCACTTTGAAGTGCACTAGTAGTGCACCTCTAGTGCACTCCTAGTGCACTTTGTGTAACCTTTAGTGTGAACTCAACTGTACATTTCCATATTACAGGAACTCCACCTTTGGGTCATCCGAACATCAATAGAAAATCAACAAAATTGCGAAAAGTCGTGGGATAAATTATTTATATATATATTTAACAAAAAGTTTCTTATATTTTATTTTTTTCCTCCTATAATATTATATTTTCATTAATGTGCAGCGTTATATATTCGAATATTTGATGCTGTCTTTTAATGATAGAAAAGGAAATACTTTAAGCATTTCTTGTATTCCTTCCTTTACTTCAATTTTGTGATGGAAACCTAATTCATGTATTTTCTCATAAGACACCTCATAATCCCTTTTGTCATTATCAGTTTTATCACTAACTGTGCTAATAGTGCAGTCAGGTAATACCTCCTGTATAATGTGTACAACTTGTAACTTTGTCATGTTCAATTGGTCATCTCCAATATTAAATGCTTGACCCGACATTACTATTGCATTATCCAAAGCAAATATAACTGCACGCGCAGCATCTCGAACATGCAGGAATGTCCTTCTGAAATGACCTTCAAACAATTGAATATGATTTTTCATTACAGCTGTAAATGTTAAATTGTTTATTAAAAGATCAAGTCTCATCCTAGGGGAGAGTCCAAATAACGTTGCGAATCTTAGACATATGCCACCAACAGACTGAACTATTTCTTCTCCACGTACTTTACTTTTTCCATACAACGAAAGAGGTTGTAGTGTTGTTTTTTCAGTACAGACACCTTCTACATACCCGTAGCAAGATCCTGTACTTGCAAATATCAAAATTTGTGTTTTCGTCATGTTATCAACTACGTTTTGTGTTCCCAAAATGTTTGTTGACAAGGCAGCATCTGGGTCTGAATCACACGCAGGAAATCCAACTACTGCAGCGAGATGGATAATTGCGTCTTTCTCCAAAACAACTTCAGCAATATGATCTCGATTTGTCACGTCACCCTGAATAATTTTTAGATTAGACATGTGAACAACATGGAGCAATGAGTGTATACCCCAGTTCAGTTTGTCATATACTGTAACCTCGTGTCCTTCGTGTAAAAGCATCGGTACCAATACTGAACCAATGTATCCAGCACCTCCTGTGACAAGTACTTTCATTACCAATTTTAATTGTCCTATTATCTGACTGAACGGTTTGAGTAGTGTTTTAATTTCTTTGTCTACATATATTTATTCATAATAACTTATCTGTTTCAATATTTCAAACCTCCATTAAGGGATGGAATATATAAAAGTCACGAAGTTTTAGCCATTCATGCCACTTGCAAGTATTTCTTGTTTTCTCAAGTAAAGCGAATAGCTAATACAAACATTCTTATATATCCATGCTCAATAGTCATGTAATCAATACCAATGTTTTGCTACGGTTTATCAAAACCCAATCTTTGAGTGAGTAATCATTCAAAATGTGGTAAGTTTATTTCAGGTACGTTTCATTATGCTTTTTAATAACATGGACAATTCTTAATCAATGTTAATAGAATAAAGGAATTCACTTATTTACTCTTATTGTTTGAAAATAAGCAAATCATTATTAGGAAGCTAATTCAATATCAAATAATACGAATATTGGAAATAATCAATTAAATACTTTTTGAAAACAAAGCGCTTTTATTATACAGTTCATATGTATTTTAAGCATCATTGTTGTTGCAATAACTTACGATTAAGATTTAAAACTACAAATTATATGAGTCAGATCACTGATCGATTATCAAATTAGTATTGGGTTCTAGGATTGTCTGTGCTCTGTATGGCGCCCTGTTCGGGTTTTGTTTTGGGTCCTCCTGTGTTCCTTGCCGCTAATTCTTGTTGCAGGATCGATATTACTATATGTTAATAATATGATTAAAAAGGACCAAAATGTAATTTTTATCAGCTTTAACAAAAATCCTAGCAAAGAAATGGAACGATGTTTGTGAAGCAATGAAATGCAATTTGCAAAACACAACTTCATTTTGATTATCTAAATAATCTTTATTTCTAAAGTACAAGGGATAATCAAAACAAATATTCACTTCCTCGATTGCATGTCTCAAAATGACGTCACATCAATTTGTTTTATTTTATTACATACTGTTACACGAATATAATTTCAGTTACATTAAATAATAATATTATAAGTTTAAATACCAAAGCACTCCGTAACGACAGTTTGATAAACACTATGTGAACATACCAATATGATAAACAAGATCAACACGGAAAGGTTGCGTTCAATGAAAGTTTGGATTTTCCCGGCTTTTACCATTAAGAGCACGTCGTGAAAGGAGAACGTGTCATTTTATAGTTTGACCGGCAGTTAAAATTTAAAGACGATAACTTTCTTTTCACACAGCTGTTAAATGGCTGCTTATATAGTACATATCATAACTTTAGACGAAAAGTATAAGCCGCAACGAGCAATAATGCATTGTATTGTTTATTACATTACAGAATGCTTGAAGAAGGGACATCTCAGTGCTAGGTTGGTGCCGAGGTTCCTTCTCTAGACAGTTTTGAGCACTGACAAATAGGTGCAACATTTGATAATGTCGTAAACGTAGTTTGTTTGCGACACTGGTATAATTATAAATTTCATATACATATATTTATGCTAATACAATAACGCGATCATCATTGCTTTCATTTTCTGTTTGGAAAATTTCATCGTTTGCTGTCCCCTGAAGTCAGACAAAAACAGTTCGATATATAGTCAAGACATTGCATAATCTAAATAGTTTTATAATGTTAATTTGTTTAAAACACGCTAATTTCATTATAAACCTCTTATTTCAAGATAACATGCATTTCATGGCATCAAAATGATCTGTAGCGGTCAATGGCCGTACATGATCAAACCTATGCGATCTTACTCCGAATAATGTGAACGTTAAAAACGGATTCAATAAGGACTTAGTTAAGATGCGATGTAGTAACACAAAAGCACAGAAGAAACTTTGCACGTACACACACAATGATTTTCTTCAATTATTATGCAATTTGTACAATAAATAAGTGTCGATGTTTATGGATAGTTTTTTATAGTAGACATCATGCCCCGTATTGTTCTTGTGACTGGTTTTGAATATCTCAATTTTGTTTATGAACATCCCTAAAGAGTAACAGAATTCTTTTTTCGGCTTACATGTATTCACTGTTATGATAGAAATACAAAGAATCATTAAACAAAGCGCAACATGTCAATTTTTAAAACGGTAGTTATAATTGCAAGTTACCGTCCCAGTCTGTTAGCACCGGCTCAAAGAGAATATATTTATAAAACATAACCTTGTAAAATTTTGAATTTTGAAACATCCGAAGATGTGAACATATGGCGGAACATTCAGTGTGACACGTTAATGCAATTTCATGATAAAGCACCATAACGTAACAAGCAATGTTTGTGCCCTTAACTAGAAAGCAATGAGCACAATTAAATAATATGAATTTTGAAAAGGGATCAGAGGTTAACAAGTCTTCATATTAAAGATAAGTTGTCAAATACAAAATTAAAAGGCAGTCAACAATATTTAAGTGGGAAATACTGGAACCACCAGACTTAAAAATACACTGAATTGGTACCAACATGCACTCACATCAATAATGTCTTGGGAAACAGTCGTCAAGGAAGGAAAATATAACATCTTTGATTAGATATACAGAGAAACTTATTGCAGCTGCCAAACGGTATAAATAACACTGATGTGTTATCAATAAAATAGTGAATACACCCAACAAAAACAAATGAATCCCTATAGAAAGCCAAGGACATGGAATAAGAAATGCTGCAGTTTCGGTTTGATTGATGTGGTTGTTATCATGGAACTTATTCCTTAAAAAAGCCACATATGCCCTCGAGTATGTTTTGGACACAGAATAGTAGTTTCTTGTTGATATCTTTTTTTTTATTTTCTGAGTTATTTCAGATTAATCTTAAGAGTAACAAGAAATGTCGAACGACACATATGCCCCCCTTTCTAGCCCTTGATTCACATAATTGGTAATTTTGTTATAAAAAACTTGCCATAAATGGGTACATAGAAGTGTTCAGTTATGGAAAAAAGAGAAAAATAATGAAGCCTTTGCAATAAATAGTTTTCAAGAAAATGAGCGGAAACTATTCTGACTTTTAAGGCACATGTGACCTTGACCTTTAACTTAGTTTCCCCAAAATCAATAGGGCTCATGTTATCTACTAATAATGACCCTCAATCTGTGAAATATTTAGACTTAATGATAAATAGTTTTTAAGATAATAAGTGGAAACAATTTTGATATTTAAGGTCCCTATGACCTTGACCTTTAAACGATCTTCTCACTTCTCCTCGGAGCGTGCACGTCGCTGAGAAGGCACAGGGCATCGGCAGAAGATTTACGGCTTGGCTGGTAGTAAACTTAACTTAACACATGCCCCCCGTAGGCTGTAACAACGGGACTGCTACTTCGTCTACAACTGCGGACCAGCTGCCGGTGTCCTGACTAATGCCGAAGGGAGTGGCCCTACGATGTAGGCTGAGACGATGAGGATGGTGTGCTAGGGTGCGTGAGCCCCTAGTACAGATAGACAGCTTGTCAGGCAGGCCTTTTGCTTGCACCAACAGCCCTTTTCAGGGCTACCCTTTCATATTGTCACAGGTTACTATGCATTTAAGTTCTCATTGACCGCCGTACAGTGACCTACTTTCGGCTCAAAATTAATATCTTTGGCTAATACTCCGTGGAAATTGCATGGAGGTAAATTATTACCACTTTGTGCTTCAAAATTAATTCTTTAAGGGCATGACTGGTGACATGTTCGAGGTCCGTACTCGACAGCGAGAGCTGCTTTTTGTGCCCTTACGGGCGGATGGACCCTCATTAAGCATTAACTACATACATACTACATACAGACCTTTAAACTAGTGACCCAAATCGAAAGGGGCCATCTAGTTAAGACAATCACAATGTGAAATATGAAGACTTTGTTATAAATAGCTTTCCAGATAATGAGCGGAAACCATAATAACATTCAAGGACCCTGTGACCTGGACATTTGACTTAGTGACACCAAAATCAATAGAGTTCATCTAGTAATTATTACCAGTCAGTATGTGAAATATGATGAAATATGATGACTTTGTGATAAATAGTTTAAAAAAATGATAAGAGGAAATCATTCTGACAATTAAGGTCCCTGTGACCTTGACCTTTGACCTAATAACCCCAAAATCAATAGGGGTTATCTACTAGTTATGACAAATCAATATGTGAAATATATTGACTTTGTAATAAATAGTAACCAAAGTAATAAGCTGAAACCATTCTAACATTTATGGCCCTGTGACTTTGTCTTTTCACCTGGTGACCAAAAAATCAATAGGGGTCCTTTACTTGTTATGACAAATCAATATGTGAAATGTGAAGACTTTGTGATAAAAAGTAACCAAGATAATGAACGGAAATCATACTATCATTCAAGGCCCCTGAGACGTTGACCTTTGATCTAGTGACCCCAAAATCAATAGGAATTATAAACTCGTTATGACCAATGTGAAATATAATGACTTTGTGTTATATAGTCACTGAGATAATGAGCGGAAACCATTCTGACATTTAAGGTCCATGTGACATTGACCTTTGACCTAGTGACCCCAAAATCAATAGGACTCATTTACTAGCTACGCCAAATCAATATGTGAAATGTGAAGACTTTGTGATTAATAGTATTCAAGATAATTAGCGGAAATAATTTTGACATTTAAGGCCTTTGTGACCTTGACCTTTGACCTGGTGACCCAAAATCGATAGGGGTCATTCAATAGTTATGGTAAATTAGTATGTGAAATATAAATACTTTATGATGATTAGTGACCATAAGATAATGACCATGTGGTCTACCGACGGACTGAGCGATCGACCGACATTAGCTAAACAATATACCCCCTCTTCTTCGAAGGGGGCCATAAAAATGAAAAAAGGCAATAACTCTAAAAATGCAAGAAAAAGTGACGTTTTTTTATGCATTGCACTATGACTTAATGAGATATATCAACCTACAAAGTTAATTGCAGATAACTATTGTAGAGTCAAAGTTATAGCATTCTAATATGAAAGATACTTAATGTAAGTATGTTTAAACACATTGAGCATAAAATATGTTGTTTGTTGCTTTTGATGTTAGTAGGTTTACGTATTTGATATCTTTGACGTGTAAATATTTCTCTTTTTATGTAGTGAAATATCGAGTAATTATGCACTTGACTGTCGTATCTGTTTGATACGCGTGTAAGAAATCACTTGTTACTTTAGAATACTTCTGTTTGTGCAGCGTTAGCGTAACCTTTGAACGCTTGACATCAGAAATGAAAATGTGTCAATGAAATGAAATCGATGTTAATATTTCTGAACTTTTGGTTGTCGCGTGTTTAAGACATTGCGATGCAATAGATCTACATGGTGTGTAATGACATTCTGTTCCTCGGTTAAAATATTGTTACTTTAATTCTATATTTAATGTTTAAAATGTTAATTCGCAATTATAACTTATCTTTTTATTTAATTTGCTCAGTCACAGAAAGGCACGCGTTATTTTTTCTTTGATCTATAAAGTTTCTATTTCAGATAACTTTTATTATTTATTTTTATGAAACACATTAATTATAGCAATTTGTCATGCTTATTTGTAGAAGAACAAATTGACGATTTTTTTACGCATCTGACCCTCCTGTAGAACACATTCAATTGTGTTCTAAAATAAATATTTTATTTCTAGTTTTTATATTATTAAGTTTGTCCAACATAAGATGTTTATTACCTGTTATAAAGGTGTGACATTAAGTGTCGTATATATACATCCCTATGTAAAATATTGATAGTTCAACATAATTATATATTGTAGTGTTCCTCGTGAGATTATTTGCATTTAGGTACATATTTCTGATGAACTCAATGAAAATATTGCTGATCGTGATCTATTTGTAGTTCAACGTAATACGTTTGAATAACAGCCACTGAATGCATGACTGCTTAGCTCCGAAAATGATGATTATCTCGACGTCCATAGCCCTACTTCAGAATTAACGTTCAACCAATGACGTAAATAAATATATGGAAAAAGAAAACATTATTTAAATTTCCATATCCAACATAGAAATATAACTTTACTCCAACATAAATATGTCGTTAAAAACAATGATTTACTAATTCCATGGATATCAGTGTCACGATGTTCGCTTAATGAGCAAATTATACTATTTTTGGAAGAGGAGAGGGTGATGATACTGTTGTGTGGTTTACAAGACTTATATTTACAATATACTTAACAATACTAAATATTAAAAGATTAAATGTAAGACATAAATAGAATATTTTTTTTAAAGATATTTAACTTAAGAAATGATAATGATGATCAAAAGAAATTAAAAAAATAGCAATCTTTGTGGCTGTTGTACATGTTTTCTTTGTCATGTTAGTCTTAGTCTTAACTATTGCTGTTACCTGTATTTCCTGTTTTTAAGTTTAACGATTTCCTCTGTATAAAATCATGTCTTTAAAATATGAAAAATGTTCCTATTTATGAAATAAAATGCACCACTTCCTTCCGATAAATACAACTTTGTTTCAAGAAAATCTTTTTGTAAAATTATCAACTTCTTTTCAAAGAATCTTGTTCTAAAATTATTAACTTCGTTTGCATAAATTTTTCCCAAATATATAAACATGAACCTGAAGCTAAACTTGAGTGTAATATATGATTAATAGGGTGTGGGAATGATGTTGACTCTTGTGAGAGAAATATTAATATAATGCGTCTGCAAGATAAAAGAGTGCATAATAGCAGCACTTCAGTGATGTTGTATTTTCCTGTCATTTGGGATCATTGATTCCAACACTTTTAAGTGTTGAAAATTGATTACCGATCAGACCGGTGCTAGGGGCGTGAGGAATGTTTTCATGTCAATTTTGATGTCATTCTCTTGTGGTAATAATGCTTCCGAGGGATCATATTTCTTTCCAGATTTTTGAATTTGAAAATGAATCTGAACCGTCTGGAAATTTACAAAAGCATTAAAATATCCCTAAGTGTCTTACGTTTATATATATAGATTCACATTACGTTTATAAATTCACATTAAAAAATAATTTAGAATGCATTTGTTACGATTATTACCAATTATAACCTTAACATAATTATCTTTAATATGCATGTATCTTAATAATTAAAGCCGATCTGTATATTATAAATAGGAAAAAGTTAACGCATAATATTATTTTATAGAGTATGCAACATACTTCTCTAATGTTTAATACGTGAGGAACAATTAATTTTAAAGTGCGCCTTAAGCAGTTGAAAAATATAATAGAGAAAATAAGAAACAGTAAAGAAAGCCCAACACGACAAAATTGAAAATGTTGCAGACTCGATTTATCATATAACTTTACCATTTATTCTACACTTCTTTTCATTGTATACTGGTCATCTTTATAATATGTCAACGATGTGACTTTGAATTTGTCAACAATGTGACTACAGTTTAATTGTCATCGATGTGACTCTTAAATTGCGTCAAAAATTTGACCATTTTTCTAATTCACTCACTCTACGATTTCACCTCTCAGTTAAACAGCTTTCTGGCAAATGCATTCTTTTATCTTTCAGATATATCAATATTTCTCTCTTACAAGAAAATAAATCATTTCCACACTCTGTTAAAACAACAGATCATTAGGCTAGACGGGTGGTAAAGAAATCCCCTAGAATCCCTTAAATTTAATCTGATCATAGCAAATTAACTTCTAGTTTAATAGCACTCAGTTTGATTGAGGGGTAAAAATTTCAACATTTCTCACGCCACCTAGCACTGGCTTTAGCGGTACTCAATTTTATTAATAACACTTAAAATGCTGGAATCGATGTTCCTAAAGGACCAAAAAATACTACAACACTGAAGATAATTACGAGGTGCCACATTGACACCTGCTGTAAAAATCATTGATAAAGTGATCCGTTGGAAGCATTACAATCAACAAAAATAACATGAAAATTGTAGACTCGAAATGATCTGTACGAGGGATGAGGGATAATAAAAACAATGCAACATTCTTTACAGCCCCTAACACCTGCTTGAGTGGTACTTTATTTTTAACACTTTAAAGTGCTGCAGCCATTTTCACAAACAAACTTGCGACAAATTTTTTATCGTAAGTGAAATCCTACGATAAATCTCCTTTTCACAAAATATCTTAAAAAAATCTTAAGTGTAAAATCTATCGTAACTTTACGATAGGTGTTACCCATTCGTAAGTGTATTTTTTTCTCTCTTAAGATTAAAATATCATGCATCTTTTATCTAAACAAAATTAAATCAAACAAAAATGGAAGGGCAAATATATTTTAAGCAAACATTATGTTATAAACAACACAAATTAGATTCTAAGTAAAATTTATTTCCCAACAGAAACATTTGTGACGTCATGACTTGATGACGTCATGGTTGAGGGGGTAATGAATAGTTTAAATATGAACTTTATATAGAATTCTTGAAAACTATTAATTTGTACAATTTTGTGTGTTCGATTTCATTCCCAGCATGTACTAGTGGCACTTTTTTTTAAATTTATTTATACCTTAGCAATAACGTAGCAGACTGTTTATGAATCACTAAAGCCCATATAGATCTGGATCTATTATTATTTTCAATCAAGATAGAAAATATATCAGTTTGAATCATTTTTTCTTCTTATTGTAACTTTAATACTTATTTTAAGCTCTTTAGATCTGAATCAAATAAAGAGCCTGCACATCCATATCAAATGAACGTTGCTAGGGATGTTTTATCGTAAGATTTATCGTATTACTAAGTGATTTTTTATCTTAAGATAAAATTTTAACTTACGAGTGGCTTTGTGAAAATGACTTAAGATTTAACTTACGATTATCGTAAGTCAAAAACTTAAGATAGATCGTAAGATTTTTTGTGAAAATGTCTGCTGGAATCAATTATCCTGAAGGACCAGAAAGATATTTCTTTTCAAATCACAGCATAGCATAACAAAGACAATAAATTAATTCAATTCAGCCTCCAATTAAAAGAAATATAACTGGTAAAAATCTAATTTGGATATTCACAGCTACAGAACACCCAGAACATTACTATACTAGAGACTATTTATCCCTTTTATTTCACAACACAATGAACTGGTCTTCATCATATCGTTTAGATTATGATATTCCTAATCCTTATGGTGCTTTAATAACGCAGAAGAATGAAGTGAAACTCGGATACGAATCAGTGTTCACTGCAAAAACAAAAAATGCACTTTGGTATGTAAGCCACTGTCAAGTTTCGAGCGAAAGAAGGCTTTAAGTATAAGAAATGATTCGATATAGATTTGTTATAGATATATTAGGTGGATGTGGCCCTGATTGAAGGAGAACAAAAACAAACAATACAGAATTTGAATTAAGGATTCCTATGTATAGATTTTATTTAGTTTTTGAAAATTCACTATGTAATGACTATATAACGGAAAAAAATGTTTCTGAATTATAACTACAACTGGATAATTATTGTTATTATTATCGATTAATACCATCTGGGATTTTTATTAACACTGCCGACTTTCCTAACGTGAAAGCTTTAGTTGACTACCTCTCCGTGCTTGGAGAGGACAAAGAAAAATACATCAATTTCTTAAAAAAAAGACCAATTTACAAGCTTACATAAACATTTCAACAGAAATTGTGACATTTGAAGAACATTGAATAATTTATCTGTGAATAGAAAAATATACAAAAATATAGGAGACTATCTTAATAATGGCCAATGTAAAAGAGCATTTGATTTATAAGGCATTGAAGAATTATTACAAAGTAATTGCTACTCAATTGTTTTGATGTCATATTTGTATAAAAAGAACGGTTAATTTACCCTAACTTATATTACAACATTTATAATTTTGTGTCGATGTTCTAGCATTGATCCTAACGTTGTCAAAACTCGCGGTTCATTTTGGTGATATAAAATCAGATTCATAGCTCTTTTCAGTTTATGAATTTTAAGATATGCAGGAGTAACAGCACACATTGGATTATAAGTGGGAACCAATATTTATATTTATAATTTCATTGAATAAAGGATGTTTGCTTTCTTAGATGGCACAAAAGATAAAAGCTATGCCAAAATCTTAATATCGTCCCTAATGTTCAATGTTTATTTTATACCTTTTTTCGTATATATTCACCACACACTTCTGTTTACTATCAAATTACGACATTTAAGTGACTATTTTTTAAATTTGTACATGTTCTTAAGGTAACGGAGAATAAGATAAATAACATATAAACAATGGCTAATTATTTTTATCTGCTGTCTAATATTATAATTGGATGTTGCCTTATTTTCGTTCATTTTATTTTTTTAAAGAAGTAACAATCCCTCAAGAAGACGGCATATTAGAGCATATAGAGTAAATGTGTCGATGAGAATAGTCGGACCCAGACTGCGATTACTACAAATGGTTGGTTTCTCGAAACGTTTGGTCGCTACACATTGGTTTGTTTATGTTATAAATGGTTTAAATTGCAACATATTTAATTTGAGTGTTATATATAGTTTAAATCTCAAAATTTAACAACGTATAAGGACCGTATTAAAGTATCAAAATGAAGAGTAAAGTAGTGTGTTGTTAATCATATGGCCGCAAACTGGCGGACACATGTCGATAAAATTTATGTGTTACAAGCATTTGCATTTTCAGTTTGTTTTGTTTTTCGAGAAAATGAATATGGACTATATTTTCACATTTTAGATAATAAAATTCGAAATATATCACACGCCGTTGTTGAAAATATATGATTTCACTTTAATGTTAAATATAGTTTAATTATCAATTTTACAACGTTTTAGGGCCGTATTTTAGTATAAGAATGAAGTTTGTACTAGTGCGCAGAAATGCTTTTATTAAATCCTTAAAAGCATGGGTAAATTATCCTACAACATAGACCATAGTAAATGTGTTAAGCACTTTTCACAACTTTTAACGAGGTAAAGGGGCATCCCACTGACTTGTTAAAAGATCTACAGGAAAGAAAATAAGCAACTTCATTGTTCAGTATATGAAGACAATCTAGATGCATACTTCTAAAACATCTATGCTCTGGTTTTCGCAGCGATTTGTATTTATTTAGTCGTGTTGTTTTGATGGATGATTTCTCTCTCGATTATCACATAAAGCTGTATTCAAATGAACCCAAAACACAACTTAATTCATTCAGCTCAGCGATACAACCCATCAGAAAGTACATTTATTTTCATAATATTATCTGTTTAAAAATTTGTGATTGTTCAGTTATTTTTTACGTTTTGTATTGATCATGGTTATCTGGATTACTTTAGTCTTTTTCACAAACAACTAACATTTATTCATGTTATTATCAAATATGGGATAAAATATTCACACATTATAGTTTTGGGTAAATCATCTGATTTTTATTACTTCATGTACAGCTGGCGCATTCTCTAAGTGTTTTATTATTATCCATTATTATAAGATCGCCTCAGCAATAAAATAGGTTATATTTAAGAGATTAAAGAGTTAATTGATAACACCTTTTACGTAAACATCTGTAATTTGTTGACTCAGATATCACTCGTTCTATTATATAAAGGTATTATTTGTTAGTTGTAATGAGATATTAAATTTAATTATACGATTAAATTATCAATTATCTACTTACATTTTCGGCTTATGTGGCATACATGTTAAAACAAAATTTATATCAAAAGAGTATTTTGTTTATAGTCAAAACTGAATTGTTTTCACTTACCAAGTTTTGTTTTGTTATAATGTTTATATATAAGGTACTGTAGCAGGGTGTTATAAAGTGTTCTAAACCCTTAACATTATTCAGATTTAGTCATTTGTAGCCTCGGTTTAATTACCTTTATTCTGATTAGTCAAAATAATCACTTAACCAGGTAGAGCGCGGCTTTCAATACACTTGAGGAAGACATTTGTTTTGTAACTAGATGGAAAAAATGTATTCAATTGTGTGTGTGTGTTTGTTAGAATTTCACTTGGCGGGGGCTCATTTTATTTACACTGTCCCGTTTATAGGAACATAGTGGGGCTAAGAGTGAGGTTTGGTGCACCATTAACCGGTTCAAACTCCCAAGCAGTTCTTGTGCTGATGACCGTTCCAAGGCGGCGCCCCTCTGTGTTCAGATGTATGTCTATGTTGTTTCATACTGTTTTGGTGACACTTTTGCTTGTGTCCCTTGTTGTTCTCTCGTCTACGGTAAGTATCTTCCCTTTGCCCCTAGCTTTTATTCCTTTAATTTACCCCCTCCTCCCGGGTAACCTGTCCCCTTCCCATGTGCCCTTTGACTTTATGGGCCTTTTATTCAATCGTTTATTTGTTTTCATTGAATTCCTTGTCAGTTACAAACTATTTCCTATTATTCAATTATTTATTTGTTTTCTTTGAATTCCTTATAAGTTACGAATTTTTTTATCATTTTGGTGATTAGCCTGGCCGTGCTCTGTCTTGTGCCCTGTCCTGTTTTTGTTTGGGGTCCGCCTGGGCTCCTTGCCGCTAGCTTTTGTTGCTGGGTCGTGTTCATTGAACGCCGCCTTTCCTTGTTGATCTGGTTTACCATATTTTGTATGTTTTTCATTTGATTTATGTATTAATATTCGGGGAGTATGAATTTCTTTATATAGAGTTGTTCGCATTTGAGTGAAAGCTTTCTTTGGCTCATTTCATTATTGACATAAAGCGATTATACATGTACTTCAGAATTACAGTATTTACTCTAACAGTGGTTAATAAAATCCTGACATCTACCCAAAACCCGCACACATATTTTTTAAAAGTATTTTTAATTGCAGTAAAACAGTTTACAGTGCCGTTCACAGGAGAAATAAGTGTTTATGTGAGTAGCAGATCCATAATTTGGTGATATTATCAACAATATTTTTGTGGATTGTCTTTATGATTCAAATATTTTTTTTGTTTTAATTGAAAATTGTGTGTTTAACGTAGAATATTGAGAAATGTAGATATGGTTCATAAGCTTGATTTTTCCCCGTTTTTAGGCCCCAAAGGTAACCCCTTTTATTACCTCCGTTGCATGACTCCATCCCTTAACATTCTTACAATAAAATGTGCAATCTAGTTAAAGCATGATAAGTTAACATAGTATTAACATTCTAGAAATTACTACAAACATTAACAGTAGAACTTCGACAAGTAGACGTTAAAGGGTATTGCGTAAAAACTTCGACACATAGGGACTTTGACTAATGAATCCGTCTAAATTTAATGACAAAATTTCGAGTTGTTGGCGTTTACTGGCAAGTTACAAAGGAAAGGGCGATAACTTAACAAGCATATAAACTTTTTGTTGTAAATTGTACTCGATTTTATTTCTTCTTTACGAGCCGCGAAAAAACCTCGACACGTCGAAAACTTCGACACATAAAATTTCGACTCATACGTAGGTTTTCATAAGTAATATATGGGGTGGGGGGAACGGGATTTCATTTTATTCGATACATCGATAACATCGACTAATCGACGTTCGACTCATAGTCGACTGTATTTGAAAAAATAATATGTAAAATGTTTTGTTACAGTTGTCTGAAAATTCTACATGTTTTACGGGGCACACGATTTATTGGTGGTAGTTTCAACAACTTTTGAAGCTAAATTATGCCTTAAACAAAATATAATTTGTTTTATTTATATTATAAATATAACCATAACTGATTTAATGAGCCATTCGCAGTTTTGCCGTGTAAAGGCGTGTACTTAGACATGCATGGCTTAATCTTTGAGACAAGCATATGACTACTGGCAGGATCAACCAGGTAGCTACTACGGTGAGCAGAGGTAAAAACCGAATTCTTTTTAATGCAAATCATTTCTACAACATTTGACGGGGGAAAAGATCTGGAAAAGGGTGATCATCGAGGCATTACCACAAAAAAAAAAATAACATAAAAAATGCAGACTCGATTTTTTGATTGAGAATGCATGAGGGATAATATTGTTTGAGCACTAAAGGCTTGAACAGGTTACATGGGGAATGAATCTCTATTTGCGGTACGGCTATTGACGTACCGGCATTTAGCACATCCTTTTCCTTTCGCCATTTGTATAGGAGAAGGTTCAATTTCGGACGGTGTAGATTTTGTAAAATATTCATGTTCATGTTTTATTTACTTATGAAATTTTGGGCAAGATGGATGGAATACACATTCGTTGGTTGACAGATAAGCATTTTGAATTTATTTACAGTGATTTGGAATAGGATTGATGCAGATTTCTTTTTAGTTTTTCTTTTGATTATTCTTGTCCATACTGTATAATCTATGTCAACCGTATACTTTTAAAACTTACGAATGCATATGAATAGCTTGGCAATTTTTCATTTGTTGTTCTACCAGGTTTGAGCAATATAATTTTTTATGGTATTATTTATGTATGAAGCTCATTCAGATGAATTATAAATAAAGGATAAAGGTTGCATGGTGCTTAATTTGACTAGTGCCAGTAGTGGTATAAACAACTAAATTTCGTTAGGTAAAGTAAGTGGTTGCATATTAATACACCACCAAATCAAATGTCAGATTGGGAACAGTGAGTTAGGTTAGCAATGTATACATTAATGTTTACAATAATGTTGTTATATTTATTTTGAATGTTATGCTGTTGACAACTGTTAACATTCTTATGGTAATTTATTTCATTTGAAGTCACAGTTCTACATCCCTGATTTTTTCAGAAGGAGGGTCAAAGGTGGTATAATTTTCTTTATTTTCCTTTCCAATGAAAACAAATAGGCATTGGATTGTTCTTTGTTGAGTAAAAGGGGGCATTTGTGAGGAAATGCCCTGACAGATAATTGGCAATTTTTGTAGAATCAAATGTGCCATTGAAAAATATTTTGTTTATTTGCAAAATTATTGCAATTAAATGTTTATTTTAAACTGAAAGAATAAAACATGAAAATAAATATAAATAGTAATAGTAATAATAATAATAGTGGCAAAAATACATTAATAACAATGATGTATGTATAAGTTTATAATAGCATGTATATTGTGCCTTAACATGGCTATTTCCAGTATATATGCACATACATTAATATACAATTCTGTATTTTGCTTTTTATTGTTTATTTTCTTCAATGATGCAGGCATGTTTGTTTACTTTGGAATGATTTTAATTTGTTCATTGGGTGCTAGGCTAATTTATTTGTCTGTAGTTTGTAAGCTTGGTAAACGTGTTGGCTATTTTAAAGTGTTATTAAATAACTTCAGTCTTATTAATTTTATTTTTTGCAGTTCTTCTTGGTAATTTTAACTAGCATGACATCAATTTAGTTGCTGATTGTGAAAAGGAAATTTTACTGTATGTGATGTTTACAAGGGCTCTAGGCTTATGCTATTTCAACATATTTGTTTTGATTCCAGTACTTAAACAATTTATAGTATTTGCTTGGCAAGAAAAGTGTTCTTTATAACTATCAGTATTCTATTATAAAGTAAGTGTTGTTGTAAATTGGTATTCACGGAACTGACATAATTTATATTTGCTCTCTGAATGATGGCACTGCCTGTTGTGCTAACTCGGCATATTTAAACTTGTCATTTACTGTGTCTATTCCAGTTCTCGAACATATCTTAGTATGTGTTTGCTCATAAATATTTGCTTATGTTGCTTCTATTGGAAAACATTTTGATCAAATGTTTTGCCTCTTTGTATGATTTGGTTGGTTTTTGTTTTTGTCACATTATGACATACACATTGAATTTATTGATTGCCTGTAAACAGTTGCATACAAAGCTTCTGTTTGCAACATTGTTTTCATGAAAATGGTTTGTTTGTTTTGAAATATTGGAATGATATTTGATACATATATGATTGCCGATGAACAGTTGCTAATTTAGTCATTTGCCTTCTGTTGGTAAGATAAGATAATCTTTATTTATAGTCTGTTACATAAAACAAATAAACATTAGCTGTTGGTAAGATAACATAATCTTTATTTATAGTCGGTTACATAAAACATATAAACATTAGATAAGTATTATTTGATTGCTTATAGAAGGTGCTTATTTGGCTCTGTTAGTAATCTTTTTGATGAAAATGTTTTGCCTGATTGATTGCATAGTTTGGATGATTGTTGACATATTTACTAATTTGATTGCTCATGATGGTGCTAAATTGGCTCTGTTGCTATTCTATATATTTGATGCAAATATTTTGCCTGATTGATTGCATATTTGGGATGATATTTGACATATTGAAGTATTTGATTGCCCATAACAGGAGTGCTTATTTGGCCCTGTTGGTAATCTATTTGAGGCAAATGTATTGCCTGATTTATTGAGTTTTTGGGATGATATTTGACATATTGAATTATTTGATTGCCCATAACAGGTGTGCTTATTTGGCCCTGTTGGTAATCTATTTGAGGCAAATGTATTGCCTGATTTATTGAGTTTTTGGGATGATATTTGAAATATTGAATTATTTGATTGCCCATAACAGGTGCTTATTTGGCCCTGTTGGTAATCTATTTGAGGCAAATGTATTGCCTGATTTATTGAGTTTTTGGGATGATATTTGACATATTGAATTATTTGATTGCCCATAACAGGTGTGCTTATTTGGCCCTGTTGGTAATCTTTTTGATGCAAATGTATTGCCTGATTGATTGCATATTTGGGATAATATTTGACATATTGAATAAGTTGATTGCCCATGAAACAGGTGCTAATTTGGCCCTGTTGGGTATCTATATATATTTGATGCAACTGTATTGCCTGATTGATTGCATATTTGGGATGATGTTTGTCATATTGAATTATTTGTTTGCCCATAACAGGTGCTCATTTTGCCCTGTTGATAATCTATTTGAGGCAAATGTTTTGCCTGATTGATTGCATATTTGGGATGATATTTGACATAATGAATTATTTTCTTGCTCATAGGAGGTGCTTGTTTGACTCTGTTGGTAATCTATTTGATGCAAATGTTTTGCTTGTTTGATTGAATATTTGGGATGATTTTTAACATATTGAATTTTTGATTGCCCATATACAGGTGCTTATTTTGTTTTTTGGTCATATATATTTGATTTTCATGCAAATGCATGCATGGTTTGTTGATTGGGATCAATTTTGAACATGTGCATTGATTTATGATCAGAAACACTGTTATTTGGCATTTATTTGTAACTTTCTTGATACAGGTGGGTTTACTTTGATGCAGATGTTTTACCTGCTTGCATATTTGTGACTGTTTAAGTGAAAGGAATGTGTTCATGCTTGTGAATGATCTTGTTGTGGATATTGGTTGGTAATACAAATGGGTGGTAACAGTTTAATGCTCTATAAATACTTGACATAATATATTTTTCTTATATTCAATTTATATAATTATTTACAGTCATCTATAGCCACATCACATATAATTGGAACCGGTATAGGTAAAAGGTGGTAAAATTTTTTAGTTATTCACTTCCTTTAACAAGCTACATATTAAGCTGTGTGGCCAATTTGGGAACACTCTCTTAGGTAACATTTATTTTGCACAGTTCTACAGCGTTTTCCTTTGTAGTATGTCCCAAACATATTCAAGTGGAAAAGACAGGATTTTTTAACAGGCTGATGATAGATGGAAAGCTTTATTTGAATAGTGATATTATTTCAATGTCTAAGAAATACCTCATAAGTATAACAGTAGAATTGCACTTGAGAAGCTTCTACATAATGTAGAAAGACTTTTTTGAAATGTTTTCATTTGATTAAATTAATTTGTTAATATAAATAGAATATTTTTGTTTTTTAGATACCTAAAGGTCTGTATTTCTCTATTTTAAAGGGAGGTGATTTCATGTGATAAAGCATAATTCATGCCAATGTCAACATTGTATGATCTGATCTGTTAGACGGTGGCTGTTCTACAGCAAATGTGCTTCATCATATGGCCATGGCCTAAGTAGGGCTCGAACCTTGGATTCCTGGGTTGAGAGGAGGACACCTTTACCACTAGGCTACTACTTTCCTTTGGAATAAAGAATACAAGTCATAAATACAGAATTCTAAGGTAATTCATACATCTTTGACCACAATAAATTTGACTGTAGATTATTGTTTTTCACGTTACATAATCTATGGGTATCTTGAGTATCTGTAGTTTTATGTACTGTCGTGCAAAGGTCGTCATGAGCATCCACAGTTATATTTAGATTGGAAGCAGTTCTTTGGCTGAGTTTGCCAATTGGTATGTCTTCAGGCCAAAAATAGTTACCTTGATTTTAATATGTTCAGAAATTGTAGTGTATATATTTACAATGGTCACGGCGCTCTATGGGTCCAGATATGATTTTAATTTTAATGCAACAGTTTTAATCTGTGTGTGGTAACATTGCAATAAAGAAAACTAATTCAGGTGCCTTATTGGCAGTACATTGACACCAAGTTAGTTTTAGTTTAAAACGAAGAGAGTATCCAAAATGTATTGGTTATAAATGCTTTTTTCAGGATAATTTAAATGTTTGAGTGATTTAGGATCATCATGACTCTCTTGGTTATTTGCTTACCCAGAGTCAAGTTATCTGATAAATACTGCTAAACAAGCCTCATTCATCAATTAATTTTATTATGAAGACGTTAAAGCTGGACTTAATAGCCATTTCGAATTACATGCTGCGTGGTGATTGTGATTATTTTTTTTCCAGACATTCTAACATGTGTCTTATTTATACACAATTGTCTTATCAGAGATGCAAGCTTGATTTCGTGCAATTTAGTCTAGTGGCAGCAGTAAAACAATTTCATTGTAGTCTATCAACTTTCTTAATTTTTTTTTGTATAACATAATCAAGAAAACTTGCAAACCAATTACTGGTCATAAACATAAACATATAGCCAGTTAAGTTATGGCAAAATGCTTAACATTGTTACAATTACTGGAATATTTGATGCAAATTTGTTCATTTATCTTATGTATGATATACATTTTGTAACTGTTCATTCAGGCATTCTAAAAAACACTCCTAAAGCTTTTTTTTAGAGGGAGAAAATGGTACATGGCTCAAAACATAAATGTAAATGACATTTTTTGTGGTGGCGATATGGCTGAATTCCATTGCCTTACATTCCAGCCATGTGGCGTTTTTCAGTATTCGCCACCAGCCTTTTTTGTTGTTACTGTAATTTCAAAGGAACCAAGTCAGCATCTGTTCCCAGGGCTTTCTTCTTTCTATGTCATTATTAGATAAATTACAATATAATTCATAAACTATTCTTAAAGTTATGTGAGCCATGGCCATTACTCCCATTCTAAATAAATATGAATCTTTAATATACATCATTGTTTTGGTGATTTATTTTCCCTTGTAATATTGTTTGAGCACTAAAGGCTTGAACAGGTTACATGGGGAATGAATCTCTATTTGCGGTACGGCTATTGACGTACCGACATTTAGCACATCCTTTTCCTTTCGCCATTTGTATAGGAGAAGGTTAAATTTCGGACGGTGTAGATTTTGTAAAATATTCATGTTCATGTTTTATTTACTTATGAAATTTTGGGCACCCGCCCTCCTCTCCCTCATTGAGGTATGAATTGTAAATTAACACTACTTGTGTTTGCTGTCGTGTTTTTCGGTTTGTTTTTCAGACTGGCACGGCACGTCATGGCTCACAGTTATGTGTGGTTGAAGAATTTCAAATGCTGAACAGATTTGATGGCATTACAGAAACAAATGGATGTTGTAGGACTAATAGTAAAATGACATTTTGTGATGAAATAGTATGATAACAAACATTTGTGTTTGATAGCAATATTTAATTTTATATCATGATATTGTTTATCTGCGTGTGGCGTTTTTCAGTATTCTATTTTTTGTTGTTACTGTAATTTCAAAGGAACCAAGTCAGCATCTGTTCCCAGGGCTTTCTTCTTTCTATTTCATTATTAGATAAATTACAATATAATTTATAAATTATTCTTAAAGTTATGTGAGCTTCCTGAAAGTAACATTGGTTATAATATAGTTTCTCAAAAGTTCAAATACAATATGATAAACAAGATCAACAAGTAAAGACAGCGTTTAATGAAGGCAACCCCACCACGACTCAGCGGCAAGGAGCCCAGGAAACAAAACAGGGCGCAAGGCAGCGCACGGACAGGCCAATCACCAAAATGACAAATCATAACAGAAATCAAAATCAAAGACAACATACAAATGGTCAACCAATAGACCAACCAAACAAAATGACACAGGGGAAGGGGAAATGAGAACTGGTGAAGGGGGTCAACATTTTAGAAATAAAACTAGGGGCAAAAAGGAATAGCCTGAGATATTTTACGTAACGTGAAAGAAACAAGGATAAGCTAAGATAAAGGGTAAACAGACATACATTAGGTCCTAATCAGAGCATTGATATTAGAGGATATTTAGACAAAGAGTTTATAACCCAACATGTGCTATTTCACATCAATCAGAGTTATCTTCACTTCAAGACTTTATTGATGTAACTCCTACAATTACACATTATAGATACAAACAGAATGGAAAATTCTTGGTGAATTTATAAACATTGACAACTTACATTATGCACATAAACCCGACATCTATTATTTGTGAAATTCAACCGGTAAAAATTCATGAAAAAGAACGGACCGAGCATGAACCTGACTTAAAAAGATATTCAATGATATTAGAATAACCATTAACTCAACAACAAGATGAAAAGTTAAAGTTTTATTGGAAAAAACGTAAAGCCATTTTTTCAAAGAATGATGCTGACATGATTTTGTGACAAAGTGAACCATTGAATATTTCTGATCTTAATTTCTGATTTTAAGGGGATGTTATTTATAAACTTCGTAAGATCTTGGGTCATTTTTATTTTTCTGTTGTCTTTTCTAAAAGTATTAAAAATTTATTAAAAGAGGTTATGACCCTATTATTTTAAGACATACAACATGCTTAGTGTTAAACTTTTTAACAGTTGGACGGTACACTTTCTATTATTGATTACATCTGACAGACCACGTAAGAGACTCTGCTCTATGATGGACAGTTCTTAAAGATTGAATTGCCTTAATGTTCGTCTTCTTCCTTGCTTCGTCGGACCCTTATAGATGATTTTCTTGTTGCTTTGTCTTCCTTTAAAACATTGAGTACTTTTATTATGGTCATTGCGGTTTCGTTTCTATGCTTCTACATAATAATTTCGGTGTTTCACTTATACAACCTTTTTTAACGTAGCAGCTGTTAGAATCTCACTTAGCGGGTATTTCCTTTATTAACACTGTTTCTTTGGGGCTAAGAGTGAGGTTTGGTGCACCAATAACCGGTTTAAACTCCTCAGCAGTACTTATGCTGCTGACCGTTCAAGGGCGTCGTCCCTCTGTGTTCCCCAGATGTATGTCTTTGACGTTTCATACTGTTTTGGTGACACTTTTGTTTGTGTCCCTTCTTGTTTTCTCC
>NW_026861683.1:0-14376 GCF_026571515.1 Ruditapes philippinarum | reverse complement strand
ATTTGTTTCATATTTTTACTATCATTGTTTATTTGTTGTGATGTTTCTGTAAAATCATATTCCATCCATTTTGTTACTACTAATAAACACATAGACCTGCCTAAAATTATCTATTTTTGTTATTTACAGTTACCTTAAGTATTGTTTTAATGGATTTTTACTAAGTACTCTGAATTATCTTCTTTCAGATACATTTAATATGTCAAAATCACTCAAACTTGTTTATCATTTTAGAGGTCATATGAGTACATTTTTTATTCAGGCTTCATTTATATTTGTATCTAATCAAGTTGTTATTGCTTTAAAACTTCACAATTTAAAGCTATTACACCATTTTTGTCATATTCACATTGAACAAAAAGTACATTTTTTCTGCATTGTATTGATAGATATAAGTTAAGGCTAAATATACGTTTCACCATTCAAGGACATTAGGTTTTAGCCATTATTAAATCATAGATATACACAAATGCTAAAGACCAAAGACTACTAGAGAGTTGCATAAGTTAAACAGTATTTCCCTATATGATAAAATTTAAAAAAAATTTTTTTTAAGTAAATGGTCATACAGTACTTGTTAGATTTCATGTGTAAATCCACCATTATTGAATTCATAGATTGTTTATAGATTGCCAACTATTGAATTGATAATGATCCAGTAAATACAACCACTGTGATTGTATTACAGAATACGGGTATGCTTCTAATACTATCTGAGATCTCATACTTAAGTTTGAATTGATATACTTAGTCATTATGTAAATGATGTGGTTCTATTTTTTAGTGCCACACCTTGTAACATTTTTAACTATGTCTATAACTTTTGGAAGATTTTTTGGTCTACAGTTTTATTTACTTTTGATAAAAAACCTACTGAAAAATTTGTTTATTTTATTTTGTAGTCAGAATTTTCTAGTCACTTTGCAAGTTTGTTAAATCTTTACTTTTTTATTTTTATTCTGTTTTTATTCATGATTAACATAGTGATAATTCTTATCTAATGATGTCAATATTGCTATGCACGTTTATTTCAATCATGATATTTTATTGTGAATAAACAGTTAATTAACAAATTTTATTCTTGTTTTTGTACATAAACCATAATTATGATATTTTCTTTATCTTTATTATAATACAATCATTTTCTCTCCGGCGACTTGATGCTTTAGCATCAAACTCTCTACTTGTAATCCTTTGAGATCATTGATTCCAGAAGGTAAATGGTTGAATACCGCTTTTAAAAGCCGCTAGAGGGCTTGAGAGATGTCTGCAATTTCCATATAATAGTGTCGATTTTATCGCTTTCGAGAGTCCACCACTTTCTCAATATCGTTTAACAACTTTTGAATTCTTATTTGGGATGGTCACAACGTAAAATTGTTCAAATATAAAAAAGAAGCTTTTATAGAAAATAAATCTTCTGCTGATTGATATATTGTTAAAACTGTCTAGGCAGCTTAACAAACATTTTAAAGTCTGTTATAAAAAGGTCTTGTTTATTATAGTGTCACCCCTACTGAAAGGGCCAGCCATTTCTGACTTATGAGACACCTTTTGGTTGCATACCATGTACCTCCCAACTCCTACCACTATTCCAGGCGCCAGACGGATAGAAATCGGTAACCATTCATTTTAACTTCCTCGCGGCTCACGAAGCGGCCATTTCGGAGAGAGTCCCACGAGAAACATTCATCCTTCAATTTGAAATGTACCTAATCAAGCATGTTTTAATGCGTACAAAATATCTTACAAAAAATTATAGAAATAATATTTCTTTACATTTCAAATAGACACATACACATTGTTTATGCTTTTTTTAAAATATCTTATCATGACTACCAATAAAAAGGCATGTCAGTCTAAAAATTCGTTAAAGTCGACAATGTTCTATTATTTCTTGCTTTCTCAATGTTATTTTCTCTATACATAATGCCTTTAAACCAAAAATAAAGTAGTTTATACATGCAGTTGCTTATTTTTATTACTTATTTCGTTAATAGAATTGAAAGCACTTTATTCATGTGTTATGCATATACAATTATAATGTGATACAGTACATTTCATGCGTCACCAGTAAACAAGTAAAATTGCATGTTAAGTTTAATGTCTGACTATTGGATTTGGAAAACACAATTACAACATTGTATCTCCAATCCATGTCTGCTCTTTTATCTAAAGCGGAATTGTATTTCTGGCTGAGAAACAAAAAATATACGTTATTTCGTGGTATTAATATATAGTCAGACGCTTTTGTAACCAACTAGATTCCTCCGGATATTGAAATAAGTTTTGATTATTGATATATTAAACCACACTTAGACAAACATTAAGTCCTTGCTAATATTACATAGGAAAATCTTTACAGAAACACTATACCTCAGTTCATATGTAACATGTGTATAAATCATCTCCAGGCTTAAAGTCATAAATGTTTAACATGACCTGTCTAACTGATAATGCAAGCAAAGCTATTGTAGTAGAGTTCAAGTGTCTAGAGATATCAAATGACTTGCCCCTCATAAATATAAGCTTGAAAACCAAATCTGCAATGGACTTGGATATAATCATGTCAGTGTATTTTAACAACATTATGTCTAAACTAAACAAAGATTAAACATTGTGTATAAATACACAAAGATAAAACATTGTATAAAAATACAAAAAGATTAAACATTACGTCTAAATACACAAACATTAAACCTTAATACACAAATATTAAACATTATGTTGAAATACACAAAAACTAAACATTGTGCCTAAATGCAAAAATGATTAAACATTATGTTTAAATACACAAAGATTAAACAGTATGCCTAAATATACATTAATTAAACATTATGTTTAAATACACAAAGATAAAACAAATTTATATCTTCATCCTACGATTTTTCCGCTTTTAAAAGCTGAAAAACGTTAAAATATCACAAAAATAAATAAAAGGTTTTTGTCGATTGTTTATCAGAAATCACGTAAATGTATTTTTTTAAAACAACATATTAACTGAGAAAAAATATTAACAGTTATGATTAAGTATTGAAATCTTCCATCAACTAAAAATTAGTGTATTTTTTATTATTTTATTTTTTCAAAAGAAAAGAAACAATATTCAATTACGTTGATGTATCGGTATTGAATAAAACGAGTCGGTTGGTATTCTAGAATAACTTATGTACCGGATATTATTGTTGCTTGTTACAGTTGATTCAGGAACTTTCCAATTACTAAGCCGTAGAAATTACACACTTGATTAATCAATGACAAATACGGCAGCTAAATACACTAAACATCACGACAAATCTAGAGATGTATTCAATAAAGCTTAAACGTTAGGCGAATCGGTCTAGCACTGGATTTGAAATATTTGTTTTTATTTTAACTCATTTCATAGATGGGATATACAATTATTGTGTTTAAAATAACATTATTTGCGTATAGAGTGTGTGAACAGTTGCAAGACAAAATAACTTTACATTGTTCTACCATAGCTTTCAGTTAAATATGAATGATTGTCTTCGCATGAATAATTTATAACTCAAATGACCCGAGGAAATGTCTGTAAATATCCGTCGGAGTTTGTCAGAAACATTAATGGAAAAAAGAATGGAGCGCAGTCTTTTTATATTTTATGCAGATTAATGATCTTCTCTAACACTTTATAAAATCAATTGTTTGTCAGTTAACATTTAAACAGTTACTCTATAAAAAAAATATAAACAAATGAAGTCTATTCAGCTCGACTCATCAGTGAAAAATTAAACATAATGTCACTTTGATAAAACAAATCTAATAAAAGACATGTTCTGTTCTGTTGGATGTACATGTATAACGAAAAAGGACTCCGAAATTTTAGGATATATCACAACGATCACAGTAAAACAGCCTGGATTCATGAAAATTTGATTATCGTACGTTATTTAGCATTAATTTCAAAACAAATTAATTTATATCGAATGACAAAAACACGAAAAGATCAGTCTTTGTAAAGAAATACTCACATGTTCACTTATAATCAAATGACTACTTAACATATTAAATCCAATTTTAGGATTGAATGATTTTTCAGTTAAAGTATAAACATATACATCAAACAACAAACCCGTACTATGGTTTCTGGATTGTAAGGAAAAAAATAATGAATTTCGTTAGACATACACTCGCATGGACCATATTTAAATTTAACACTCGATAAATAAAGCTTTCAAATCCCTGATTAATAGTGCACATATTCTGTATCTTAATTATTCATGTCCTATGCTAATCAAGAGGCAAAAACATAAACATGGATCTGATCTCCATTCATTAATGTTCTGCTTAATATCCATTTTAATTTACATCTTTATTAATGTATTGTACATGTTAACCTTTGACATTATTGATAAGGGAAGTCAATCTGTCTGTTAAACTGGTATGGTAGGGTAATATATAGACATATATAACAAAATAAAAAAATGTACAATAATATGATTTATTTACATTTGGCTTCTTCTAGAATATGCTGACATAAAAAAGTACAAAAATGTTTGCATTTAAAAAACCATAGTACATGTATACCATTTTAATTTACATCTTTATTAATGTATTGTACATGTTAACCTTTGACATTATTGATAAGGGAAGTCAATCTGTCTGTTAAACTGGTATGGTAGGGTAATATATAGACATATATAACAAAATAAAAACAAATGTACAATAATATGATTTATTTACATTTCGCTTGATCTATAATATGCTGACAGAAAAAAAGTTCAAAAATGTTTGCATTTAAAAAACCATAGTATACAAACTGTAAACAAGACAGAAAAATGCGCGCATTTATCAAATTAATTATTTTTATACTTACACATGTGTGAGCATTGTGCAGGTTATATTTCTCAACGTTTCTTGATATAACAAGTTTACAAAATACATCAGGAAAATGAGACGTTAAACAATACTCGACTGTTTGATAGATGATTTGCAGCGAAAAGTCAATAAACGGATATGTTGCCATTTATTTGGGTATTTTAGCGGATATAGACTTTTTGTTAGTATAAACATGCAATAAAAAATCTGAAAATGTTGTCTGATTAACGATGAGCGTCCCTAAATTCAAGCATATATGTAATTTATGGCAGATAGAGCTTTAGGAGATGATGCGTTGATCGTACAACCAACCAAATTGAATCATAATTTCATATAAACTAACAAACGTCTGATCAATACAGCAAGTTGTTGCGAGCTCTACGAATTCTAATTTCAGGTACAAATATAAATATATAATACATACTTGTATAAAATGACAGGGAATATGTTTCCGTTTTTTTATCGCGAAATATTATCCAGCCAGAAATGTTTGCGTTTGACCGGTCAAATCATAGATCTATTAAATGTGTGAAATATGCTTATACTCGTATTATATGACAGAAAAACAAGCGGCGTTAGGTGATCCACATATGCTGAATATGAGATTACAACTTCCAAACAATTCAACATGTACAAGAATAAATAAGTAAACAAGGGTTGTTTTACGACAGGTCAGTTATCTAACTGAGGAATAAAACAACAGCAACTGATTTCTCATTATGTATAAAATAAGATCCAGTTAGTGTGATACCTGCATAAACAGTTTAAAATCAAAATTATTTAACATGTTTTATGACTATTTATAAACGGTTGTAAGCTTATGCAACCCAAAACTAATATTACAAACAAGCGTTTATACATGGCCATATTAACTTGACAGTCAACATCTTATTTGCCAATTAACATATAAATAATTTTATTGAAATGAAAATTATTTCATAAATTGTCAGTAGCCATGTATTAAAATCATATACAGTGTCACATAATGTTCATTAATAGGATAACAACAATATAAACGTCCATTAAAAATAGGAAAAATAAAAGCCGGAATACTCTGAAAATCGTACGATTTTTTTCGACTTGGCTCCATTTGAAATATATAATCACTAAAAACTGGACGGTAAGCGTCAATTTTCTGTGTATTCTTATCTTGATTAAAATTTAATTTCAGCTTGGTCTGGATTTTCAGAAACGGTGAACGTTTGATCTCCTACAATTATGATTTTTTTAGAAT
Organism: Ruditapes philippinarum; assembly: GCF_026571515.1. Taxonomy (NCBI): domain Eukaryota; kingdom Metazoa; phylum Mollusca; class Bivalvia; order Venerida; family Veneridae; genus Ruditapes; species Ruditapes philippinarum. The sequence continues at coordinate 8,300 of NW_026861683.1, read as the reverse complement.
AAGACATGGTCTTCTTAGCGGTCTTAGCATCAACGTTAAATAATATGATCCTTTTAGTTCTACGGGAACATGAATAGACAAAATGACCTATTAATCGTGTGAACTACATTACCATAAGGTCACTGAATTACTAAACGCTGATGTTAAAGATCTTAGAAGATAAGCGATTTATTTCCTATTTTAGAAGCAATCTAATAAATGAGATTTTATCAAGAAACAACTCCTATTACCATATGTAATGTAATCTAATAAATCATTCTTATTGCAGACGAAAGCTGTACAACATATAATTTGTCCTATTTAAGGAATAGCATATCTGATATACCTAAATTAAAGAGTAATTTCAGGGCCGTTGATTTAGCAAATCACTGTATTAGTAATGATGGCAATGATAGTGATAGTTCCATGGCAAGACTAATTTGCTTCTTTTAAAATAGATTGAATTGTCGGCAGACTAATATTTATGTACAAAATATTCTGTGATCAAGTCATCTGTTTATTATATCTAAAAGGGGCTTTATCAAGAAAAACAGATTAAAGGATTGCTCGCAAATTGGCTTAATTTACAAATTTGCATTTTTTCAAGAAGAGTTTTTTCTTACATATTTCACCTTCTGTGATGGGTTATTTCACAACGTACAAGGTCACCGTGGTATTATAAAAAGTTGTACCTTTTGCATTCTTGCATTTATATTTATTTAATAAATAAATAAATTTCAATGCTTATCATTTTGCAAATGGAAGATTCTGCAAATATGCTTTAATCGTCTAAACAGTAAATTAATTTCTTAATTACTTTAAATGGGTATATACACATTTTGCTATCTGGCAATTGTTCATCTGATGGAATAAAACACACTAGAGCGGTGTATTCAATTTATTTATCCTAAATGAAGCAATTATATCAACATTTATTAAAATATTTATTTGTTTCCAAGTTAAAAAAAGTATCTTCATTAAATAATTGTAATGTTTTAATTTGATGTTTATATTTAATATTCCTTGAACAATATGTTGATAGATCACTTAATGATTTAGAATTATTTATATGATGAATTATAATATTTGTTCTAGAAGAATCTATCATCTGCTACATATAGTTATGTAGTATGTGACCTCGTATCTCACATTTACAGCATATACATATGATTCTAACATAATGGCTGTCACGAATCATAGTAAGCATTATAAACATAATATTTTATGGTATTTCTGTTATTGACCAACTCACTTTTAACATGATTTCCAGTTTAAATTCATTTTCCGAAAAATAAAAGGTTCTCTGAAGTGGAAGTTTGTTTTAGCTTTTTAGCTTCACGTGTGCAAGATTATAAATTTGATAATTTTAGGGTGCAAGCATTGAAAATGTTAAGAAGAGGATATTTTTCAAGCATCCCTTTTATAAAACGACGTTGCGTTATTTGCAATACCAATATTTTTGTAGATGATTTGTTATTTGTCTCCTTGAAGGTTAAACAAGTTCTATCCAAAATTTGTATCTTTTAAATGGAAACGATTGCTAAATCCAACATATTTTTGTATTTCTCCTACCGACACAATTCTCTTAAATCAATAAACCGGTTGAATATCTAATTATAAAAGAGGTGTCATCTTAAAAAAGAATGCATTGGACTGTAAATTACAATATACTTTAAATAAACATTCTCTCACAACTTGTTCTAATTTAAAATGAAAAACGACAAATGCGATATATAAAGGTAAGATTGTAATAAGTATTTCAAACGGAGAATAAGAAGATTACTTTATCAAAGTTATTAGCTTGTATAAAGACAAACAGAAAGGTTCACAAATTATTCGGGATATTGTACTATTAATTCAAAATGTTGCTTTTTTAGATTATGTAACCATACTTAAAAATAATATTGTGAAATCTTCTTCAGATCTTTAAATTAAAATATTGTACTTTTAGCAGCTCGTAAACATCCCGCTTTAAACCCAAAATCTTTCCTCTATTTTGAAGCACAGTGTAAACTATTTTTTAACGAAAGCTAAAAGGTCGAAATAAATATTTCATCATTATGATGAAATTTGAAAAAATAAAAACTTTAACATGAATGAATGTTTACAGATGGTTATATAATCAACATCGTCTATAGATCTCGCACTGTATCTTGCCTTTTCACCATTCTATGAATAATCCTTATTTTTGTATCTTGATAGACAACAATTCTGTAAAGCGGCAATTTATTACATCATCAGAAATCCACCAGACTGACATGCCAGTTATAACGATAATAAGACTACAATATGTGATGTAATGTTATACTTTATACGTGGTTCTATGTCAGGGGTTCTTATGTGTGTTTTTTTAATATCTTAATGCTTTATTGTCTAAGATATCCACATGTTTAATTGTACACTTCATTTATGTATTCATTTATTTATAAATTTATTTATATTATTATTTATATTAAATAATTAATTATTAATTAATTAATTAATTAATTTGCTTGTTAATTAGTTAATTCATTCATTCATTCATACATTCTTTTTATTTATGTTTTTGTTAATTTATTTATTTATTTATTTATCAATGTATATGTATAGAGATCAGTTGTGGATTTAAGTGCAATATAATTTGTTAATAAGCAATGTCCTATTGAAATATACCATGAGTATTTTGCATAATTGTTTAACTGTAAATGTGGATGGAATATATGATTAGAGTTTAGTAGATATGAATAAGATAGTAATATATTCAGAAACATTGTTATGGGTGTATTTCGTCAGGTTTCACCCGGGTGAAACAAAAATAGTAGCATATTAATTGTTATGCTTCAGATTGTTATTTTACTTTAAAATAGATTCTCGTCCCATCACGAGGCGTCATTAATACAACAGAAATGTCGTTTTATCTGTTAACCAGTTCACTGCAGTTTTGATCGATAAAGTTCTAGGAAAATAACAGCATAAAAGACTTATCAATTTAATGAAGAAGTATTGCCTAATCAAATATTTCCTCTTAGAATATACACGCTTGGTAAGGAAGGATAATTTTTATTTAATCGATATACATGCCTGTCATTTTATTTCAAATATGATACTTAATGTCTGCACATTTCTCCATATGCTATATTACATGTACACTATAATCCACCATTTGTTGTTATGATAAGAAAATAATATTGTGGTAAGTTATGTATGACTATGTATCGTCACATAAGTACAGTAATGGGTTAACTCCTATTAAATTAAAACCGTTACTGTACTAGAGGTGAAGATATTCTGGGAACGAAAAGGAGAATTATCTCGATACTTATGAAGTAGACTAAAGACTAATCCGGCATGTCCTACATTATATTGATGGTTTATAATGAAGCATGTTTGCATAAACAAGGCAACAAAAGATAGACATGCTTGTTAGTGATAATGATATATTCAGACAATATTCAGACTGGTACCTTAGCAATAATGAGCATAAACTAAGCTTGACTTGACTTCAGATTATCATTAGATGTACGGTTTGAGAAACAATCTTTGGAAGAAGTGGTTCAGTATTAACTCTAAACTAGGACAATATTGCAAGGGTGAAGCAAGAGCTTTCATTAAAACAGACATCAACGATTTTTGACTTTCGTTTATGTACTTGCTCCATAAATTCACTAGGAGATACTTTCATATCTGAATAATCGATTCAAAAACGTGAAGTATAAATTGTTTTAATCAGTAGTTCAAGGTAGAATAGGAAACTTTACAGATAGGTCGGAGGAAAACAAAACATTTAGAACAGATATTATGTTATGTTATGTTGTGTTATGTTATGTATTATTGTATTTTTTTCTACATAACATGACATGACATGTTCATGTCTAAATTCATGTCATGTTCATGTCATGTCAGTTTTTGTAGAAAAAAAAAACATACAAGAATTTTGCCACAACAACATATTCAAACAGATATTGAGTTTCAAACAAGAACATTTATACATATTTTATTGTTGTCAAGAATATTTATCATATATTTAGATTCAAACAAGACTATTCAAACATATTTGGATAGCTAACAGAATATTCTAGCCTATATTTAGTTGCTCAGAAGAACATTTTAACATATATTTTGTTGCTTACAAGAAAAATTAATGGTTATAAATATTTAGGGAAAATCTTGGCTGTAATTGGATTGCCTGCTTAGCTTACGACGATGTCATTTTACTTGACAAAGTATAATCGCACAATTTTCCAGTTTAGCATAAAACTAAATGGCATTTTTTGTTAATTCTTTTCCAGATTTGATACTGTTCATTCTTGTCTTGCATTGTGCTTTTTGTAACAGTGAATACTTTCTTCGAGCATGTATCCTAAAAAGGTAATACTTGATTATGACAAAATCACTTGGATTTTTTTATCGGATTAACGACTCTTTTATCGTGTTATTATCCAGTGCGATATCGATCGAAACCCCAGTAAACTTGTTAACGGAAAATGAACGGATATATACAGGATATATACTGGCATATTTGTTATTGTCATAATGTAGCGTTCTGTTAGAACAGCGGTGGGATTATAGAGTAAAGATTCTAAGCCTCCGTCTAAAGCTGTTAAAATGCATGTATGTCTGTAAATGAACAAGATAGTATTAAAAGAAATATGAAATGTAGAATAAATAAATATGATAGCAGACTTTCTTATAACTTAAAGAGGTATAGTGTTTCTGTCACGATTTTCCTATGTAATATTACCAAGGATTTAATGTTTGTCTAAGTGTGGTTTAATATATCAATAATCAAAACTTATTTCAATATCCGGAGGAATCTAGTTGGTTACAAAAGCGTCTGACTATATATTAATACCACGAAATAACGTATATTTTTGTTTCTCAGCCAGAAATAGATATAAGAGCAGACATGGATTGGAGATACAATGTTGTAATTGTGTTTTCCAAATCCAATAGTCAGTCATTAAACTTAGCATGCAATTTTTACTCATATACTGGTGACGCATGAAATGTACTGTATCACATCACATTATAATTATATATGCATAACAAATGAAAAAAGTGCTTTCAATTCTTATAACGAAATAAGTAATAAAAATAGGCAACTGCATGTATAAACTACTATTTGTTTAGGTTAAAAGGCATTATGTATAGAGAAAATAACATTGAGAAAGCAAGAAATAATAGAACATTGTCGACTTTACGAATTTTTAGACTGACATGCCTTTTTATTGGTAGTCATGATAAGATATTTTAAAAAACATAAACAATGTGTATGTGTCTATTTGAAATGTAAAGAAATATTATTTCTATAATTTTTTGTAAGATATTTTGTACGCATTAAAAATGCTTGATTAGGTACATTTCAAATTGTGTACTATTTCTCTATCTCTGCTGTACGTCATAGATTTTGCCATCTTCTATCAGCCTCGGTTAGTTTGAACCACTGATATCACGGGTCGAACGAAATTCGATTATGTATATTTCTGTGTCGTAGTTTATGTCTGGCACTACTGTATTCTCTTTTATTGTAATTTTTTATGTAAGGTTTGGTAAATTTATAAAGTTTCAATAAAACTTTCAGCGAAAGAACCATAATTCAAACGATGCTGGTTATATCTAATTATTTTAATGCGATATTCTTCATTAGCTAAACCTTGTCTCTGAGATGAAACGTAATAGTTAAAAGATAATTTAGCGCTAAAATAAAGAGTAGTATAGGAATCGTTCATTAGATGCCACCAACTCATTGGATTTTTTTTCCAGAAGTTCTATTATAATGAAGTATTTTGTGATCCGATACAAACTTTATCAAGGTGGCATGCAATACAAATTATATATCCCCTGTTCATTTTCAATTTCTATCGTTATATAACTAGAATATTTTTAATTATGTTGTTTGCTTTAAAACTTTTCCGATAACATTAATATAACGGTACCGTTGGCCTAGTGGTAAAGGCGTCCGCCTTCGGATCGGGAGGTCGAAGGTTCGAGCCCCACGGGGAGCGTTAATTGAAGGATGAATGTTTCTCGTGCGACTCTCTCCGAAATGGCCGCTTCGTGAGCCGCGAGGTAGTTAAAATGAATGGTTACCGATTTCTATCCGCCTGGCGCCTGGCATAGTGGTAGGAGTTGGGAGGTACATGGTATGCAACCAAAAGGTGTCTCATAAGTCAGAAATGGCTGGCCCTTTCAGTAGGGGTGACACTATAATAAACAAGACCTTTTTATAACAGACTGTAAAATGTTTGTTAAGCTGCCTAGACAGTTTTAACAATATATCAATCAGCAGAAGATTTATTTTCTATAAAAGCTTCTTTTTTATATTTGAACAATGTTACGCTGTGACCATCCCAAATAAGAATTCAAAAGTTGTTAAACGACATAGAGAAAGGGGCGGTTCCTCGAAAGATATTATATGGAAATTGCAGACATCTCTCACGCCCTCTAGCGAGCGGGCTTTTAAAAGCGGTATTCAACCATTTACCTTCTGGAATCAATGATCTCAAAGGATTATAAAAATATATCAAAACTGAAATAGAAAATAAACGTTTTATTTACATTGAAATTTCCATTTAATTTGAGATTTTAGCGAGACATCACTGGATTAAAGTAATGGTTCAATAGCGGTTTTTTTCATTTAGTACATTTGTTTGTAAAACATTTCCTTTTACTATGCTATAGAATAATTAAGGTGTCAGATGTTTCACACATGCCTTAATAATATAATGTAACTTTTACTTTTCTTTTATACATGTAGCAATAAAATGTTGTTTTTCTTTGCTACGGAAAATTGAATGAGTAAATAACAAAGCTAACTGTTCCTCTTTCACCTTTGATCTTTTGTACTCACTTCGTTTTCGTCTAGGTTATTGTCATTGACTTATTATGTGTGTTATTTATACGGCTTGGGAAATAGGCAATATCCTGTATCAGCTGCGAAAAGCAAACTTAATATCAGCTACAAGAATTCTACTAAAATATCAGACTGGTTGTTTGTTCAATAGCAATACATCTGTATGTCCCTGATCATACGTGACTTGTTTCCTTTCTCTTAGAACACGCGTTGTTTTCATAACTACACTTATATGACACCTACAATTTTCTGATGTGGTGAACCGGATATGTGCATGTCATATGATTGTTTCAAAAACTGTATATTAATTATGCTAGTTTCTTATACTTGAAAACATTAATATTATTGTTTTGTTAAAGAAAATAGAAAAAAATTAATCCACATACCTATATATTTGATTATTCACCGTGTTATTTCAAATGGTGTAACTATTTACAGAATCGTGTCAGAGACTGCGGCAAAATTTTCATTTCTTCGTTTGGATTTTTTCATTCATTATTCTGTAAATGTCTTCAAAATAAATACACTAGACAGTCATATGAACAAAACTTTACTCCTTTTAAATAATAAAATGGTGGTTTCCTAACTTGACTCACGTGCGTCAGTTTGAACGTTAAGATTTCACAATAGTTGCCGCAGTGAACTCCGGAAACGTTAAAGAACATGTAAAATGAACTTAGACTTATTTCAATCATACAATATTCACAATATCTGTTATTGTAACTTCCAGGGTTTGTTCAAGTCACATAGTTTGTTTTAAAACTACTCGGTGATTTTGTCGGCGTCTAAAGTTCGTTCAATATATCTCGATATACTTACTCTTCAAACCCAAAAAATATAGAATTTATGCAGAAATTTATGCTTGGACTTTAAAAAATGTCATTTAGCGTGATTTGAGTACATTATACAATTTTATATAATATTTGTCATTTATATTTTCCTGAGTATCCCTTATTACAAAATAAAGTTTGCATTGAACAATTTTTATGTGAGGCTTAAGACTTTTAATATAAAGGTTTATTGTTAGGGAGATTTCAAATGCTAAAATGCTCAACATATGAATTATTGAGGCAAGCAAACAGACAAACAAATCAAAACACTTCTCTTAGAAACATTAAATTTCAAACGATTTTAAGAATTACACATTTATCTACCCATATATGGAGGGCGATCGTTGCCAAAATTCCAGACATGTAATGTGTTCCTTTTGAAAACTACTTCTGAAAATGCGAACGTGTATGTCTAGCATTTTTGACAGTATCCGTCCACTGCAAATAATATGCCTCTTATTTTATTCTTTTAATTGAAGGGTCCAGCCTTTTACAAATAAGTTTAAATACTATACAGGACAGATAAGAACAACTTACCTAACAAGAAACAAAAAGATAAATTTACAAGTTAGTATCTTTCATAGCATATAATATATAAGCAAGCTCGCACATTTATAGATATATTTCTGTACCTGAGACTAGACAAATGTATATTAAAC